>NC_041385.1:2402113-2424205 GCF_002162155.2 Triticum dicoccoides | reverse complement strand
GGTAGACAAATTACTGTTGGACAATTGATATAAAAGTAAATAATTATGACGGTGTCCAAGGCAATCATCATGTATATAGACATCACGTCCAAGATTAGTAGACCAATATTGTCTGCATCTACTACTATTACTCCACACATTGGGTGCTATTCAACATGCATCTAGTGTATTAAGTTCATGGAAAAATGGAGTAATGCTTTAGGCAAGATGACACGATGTAGACAAGATAAACCCACACATGAATAAACCCCATCTTTTTATCCTTAATAGCAACAACACATGTTTGACATGTCCCTTTCTGTCACTAGGATTGAGCACCATAAGATTGAACCCATTACCGAGCACCTCTTCCCATTGCAAGATAAAGCAATGTAGTCGGCCAAACTGAACTAATAGACCAGACAAGAAATACAAGGCTATTATAATCATGCTTATAAGAATTAGCAAAGACTCATATAATATTCATAGATAATCTGATCATAAACTCGCAATTCATCGGATCCCAACAAACACGCCGCAAAAGAAGATTCCATTGGATAGAACCCCATGAAGATCATGGAGTACATGGTATTGAAGATCAAATAGAGAGAGAAAGTCATATCTATCTACTAGCTATGGACCCGAAGGTCTGAAGTTAACTACTCACGCATCATCAGAGAGGCGGCAAGGTTGATGAAGAACCCCTTCGTGATCGATTCCCCCTCCAGCAGAGTGCCGGAAAGGGTCTGAAGTTGACTACTCACGCATCATTGAAGAGGCAGCAAGGTTGATGAAGAACCCCTCCGTGATCGATTCCCCCCTCTAGCAGAGTGCTGGAAAAGGCCTTCTGATTGGATCTCTCGAGAACAGGAACTTGCGGCGACGGAAAAAAGTATATCATGGAATCCCCCTTAGGTTTCTGGATGTAACAATATATATAGGGGAAGAATTAGGTCAAATGGAGCCAGGGGCCCACGAGGCACCATGGCATGCCCCCCATTGAGGCGCTGGTCACTCGTGGCCCACCCAGGAAACATCCAGCTCTCTCCCAAATCTTCTAGTGTTTCTTCCCGGCCAATGCTACCTCTTGAGCACTGCGTTGGATTTCCCCGAAGAGGAGAGGATGATGCAGCAAAGTAGCGTAAGTATTTCTCTCAGTTTTTGAGAACCAAGGTATCAATCCAGTAGGAGACCACGCACAAGTCCCTCGTACCTACACAAAACGATAGCAACTCGCAACCAACGCTTAAGGGTTGTCAATCCCTTCATGGTCACTTACGAGAGGGAGATCTGATAGAGATAATATTTTTGGTATTTTTGATAGATAGATGCAAAGTAAAAAAGTAAAAGGCAAAGTAAAAACAAAGCAAGTAAATAAAGTGATATAGATTGATATGATGAGAATAGACCCGGGGGCCATAGGTTTCACTAGTGGCTTCTCTCAAGAGCATAAGTATTCTACGGTGGGTGAACAAATTACTGTTGAGCAATTGACAGAATTGAGCATAGTTATGAGTATATCTAGGCAATGATCATGTATATAGGCATCACGTCCAAAACAAGTAGATCGAAAGCCTTCTGCATCTACTACTATTACTCCACTCATCGACCGCTATCCAGCATGCATCTAGAGTATTAAGTAAAAATAGAGTAACGCCTTAAGCAAGATGACATGATGTAGAGGGATAAATTCATGCAATATGATAAAAACCCCATCTTGTTATCCTCAATGGAAACAATACAATACGTGCCTTGCAACTCTTTCTGTCACTTAGTAAGGACACCGCAAGATTGAACCCAAAGCTAAGCACTTCTCCCATTGCAAGAACTACCAATCTAGTTGGCCAAACCAAAAAGATAATTCGAAGAGACTTGCAAAGATAACTCAATCATACATAAAAGAATTCAGAGAAGAATCAAATATTTTCCAAAGATAATACTGGATCATAAACCCACAATTCATCGGTCTCAACAAACACACCACAAAAAGAAGATTACATCGAATAGATCTCCACGAGAGAGGGGGAGAACATTGTATTGAGATCCAAAAAGAGAGAACAAGCCATCTAGATACTAGCTATGGACCCGAAGGTCTGAAGTATACTACTCACACTTCATCGGAGGGGCTATGGTGATGATGTAGAAACCCTCCATGGTGGATGCCCCCTCCGGTGGAGCTCCGGAACAGGCCCCAAGATGGGATCTCGTGGATACAGAAGGTTGCGACGGTGGAATTAGGTTTTTGGCTCCTGTTCTGATCGTTCGGGGATACGTAGGTATATATAGGAGGAAGGAGTATGTCGGTGGAGCTCCGAGGGGCCCACGAGGTAGGGGGCGCGCCCAGGGGGGCGCCCTCCACCCTCGTGACCTCCTCGGGCACTGCTTGGAGTAGGGTCCAAGTCGCATGGATCATGTTTGGTTGGAAAATCACGATCCCGAAGGTTTCATTTCGTTTGGACTCCTTTTGATATTCTGCTTCTTCGAAATACTGAAAAAGGCAAAAAACAGCAATTCTGGGCTGGGCCTCCAGTTAATAGGTTAGTCCCAAAAATAATATAAAAGTGTAAAATAAAGCCCAATATAGTCCAAAACAGTAGATTAAGTAGCATGGAGCAATCAAAAATTATAGATACATTGGAGACGTATCAGGCATCCCCAAGGTTAATTCCTGCTCGTCCTCGAGTAGGTAAATGATAAAAAAGAATTTTTGATGCGGAGTGATACTTTTGCATAATTTCAATGTAAATCTTATTAATTGTGATATGAATATTCAGATCCGAAAGACAAAAGTTCACATTGACACAAAAATAATAATACTTCAAGCATACTAATCAAAGCAATCATGTCTTCTCAAAATAACATGGCAAAAGAAAGTCCATCCCTACAAAATCATATGGTTAGGCTATGCTTCATTTTCGTCACACAAAGATGTTCCCAACTTCTATACCCCCGATGACAAGCCAAGCAATTGTTTCATACTCAAATAATCTCAAACTTTTCAACTTTCACGCAATACATGAGCGCGAGCCATGGATATAGCACTATGGGTGGAATAGAATATGATGATGGGGATTGTGTGGAGAAGACAAAAAAGGATAAAGTCTCATATTGACGAGGCTAATCAACGGGCTATGGAGATGCCCATCAATTGATGTCAACACGAGGAGTAGGGATTGCCATGCAACGGATGCACTAGAGCTATGAATGCTCAACAAAAGAAAACTAGTGGGTGTGCATCCAACTAGCTTGATCACGAAGACCTAGGGCATTTGAGGAAGCCCATCATAGGAATATACAAGCCAAGTTCTATAATTAAAAATTCCCACTAGTATAAAAAAACAACTTATGAGACTCACTATCATGAAGATCTTGGTGCTACTTTGAAGCACAATATATAAGACTCACTACATGAAGAACAAGGTGCTACTTTGAAGCACAAGTGTGGTAAAAGGATAGTAGCATTGTCCCTTCTCTCTTTTTCTCTCATTCTTTTTTTTCTTTTTTTACTTGTTTGGGCCTTTCTCTTCTTCTTTTTTATGTCCTCTTTTTTTTCTTTTCGTCCGGAGTCTCATCCCGACTTATGGGGGAATCATAGTCTCCATCATCCTTTCGTCACTTGGGACAATGCTCTAATAATGATAATCATCACACTTTTATTTTTCTTAGAACTCAACAATTACAACTCGATACTTAGAACAAAGTATGACTCTATATGAATGCCTCCAGTGGTGTAACGGGATGGTGCAATGAATCAAGAGTGACATGTATGAAAATAATGCATGGTGGCTTCGCCACAAATACGATGTCAACTACAAGATCATGCAATGGCAATATGACAAAAGTAATGTATGTCATGATGATGATGGTGGAAGTTGCATGGCAATATATCTCGGGATGGCTATGGAAATGCCATGATAGGTAGGTATGGTGGTTGTTTTGAGGAAGATATAAGGAGGTTTATGTGTGATAGAGCGTATCGTATCATGGGGTTTGGATGCACCGGCGAAGTTTGCACCAACTCTCAAGGTGAGAAAGGGCAATGCACGGTACCGAAGAGGCTAGCAAAGCCGGAAATGTGAGAGTGCGTATAATCCATGGACTCAACATTAGTCAAAAGAACTCATATACTTATTGCAAAAATTTAGAAGCCATCAAAAAATTCAAGTACTACGCGCATGCTCCTAGGGGGATAGATTGGTAGGAAAAGACCATGGCTCGCCCCCGACCACCACTCATAAGGATGCACAAGCCAGGTACACTTCATGTTTCAAATTTGTTACACAACTTTACCCATACGTGCATGCTACGGGACTTGCAAACTTCAACACAAGTACTTTTCAAATTCACAGTTATCAACTAGCACGACTTTGATATTATTACCTCCATATCTCAAAAAAATTATCAAGCATCAAACTTATCTTAGTATTCAATTTACTCAAAAGAAAGTTTCACATGTCCTGAACACTAGGTATATTAACATTAAGCTAATTACCATGCTATTAACGACTCTCAAAATAATCTAAGTGAAGCATGAGAGATCAATAGTTTCTTTAAAACAAATCTACCACCATGCTCTAAAAGATCTAAGTGAAGCACTACAGCAAAAATTATCACGCTCAAAAGATATAAGTGAAGCACTATGAGCAAAACTATCAAGCTCAAAAGATATAAGTGAAGCACATAGAGTATTCTAACAAATTCCAATTCATGTATGGCTCTCTCAAAATATGTGTACAGCAAGGATGATTGTGGTAGACTAACAAGCAAAGACACAAATAATACAAGACGCTCCAAGCAAAACACATATCATGTTGGTGAATAAAAATATAGCTCCAAGTAAATTATCGATGGAAGTGGACGAAAGAGGGGATGCCTTCCGGGGCATCCCCAAGCTTTGAATTTTTGTTGTCCTTGGATTATCTTGGGGGTGCCATGGGCATCCCCAAGCTTAGGCTCTTGCCACTCCTTGTTCCATAATCCATCAAAAGAATTCACCCAAAACTTGAAAACTTCACAACACAAAACTCAACAGAAATCTCGTAAGCTCCGTTAGAGAAAGAAAACAAAAGACTACTTCAAGGTACTGTAATGAACTCATTATTTATTTAAATTGGTTTTAAACCTACTGTATTCCAACTTCTCTATGGTTTATAAACTAATTTACTAGCCATAGATTCATCAAAATAAGCAAACAACACACGAAAAACAGAATCTGTCAATAACAGAACAGTCTGTAGTAATCTGTAACTAACGCAAACTTCTGGAACCCTAAAAATTCTAAAAAAATAGGAAGTCCTGGAAAATTAGTTTATTGATCAGCATCAAAAAGAATCAACGCAAAAGCACGTTCCTGTGATTTATCATAACTAAATGCGTGCGCACAAAGTTTCTGTTTTTCAGCAGAATCAAATCAACTATCATCGTAGGTTATCCTATAGATTCTACTTGGCAAAAACACTAATTAAAACATAAAACCACATCCAAACAGAAGGTAGATGGATTATTTATTCCTAAACAGAAGCAAAAAAAAAATTGGGTTGCCTCCCAACAAGCGCTATCATTTAACGCCCCTAGCTAGGCATAAAAGCAAGGATAGATCTAGGTATTGCCAATCCATAAGTGGCTCTCATGATAGATTCATATGGTAATTTTATTTTCTTTCTAGGGAAGTGTTTCATACCCTTATTTAAGGGAAATTGGAATCTAATATTCCCTTCCTTCATATCAATAATTGCACCAATCGTTCTAAGGAAAGGTCTACCAAGAATAATAGGACATGAAGGATTGCAATCTATATCAAGAACGATAAAATCTACAGGCATATAATTCCTATTTGCAACAATAAGAACATCATTAATTCTTCTCATAGGTTTTTAATAGTGGAATCCGCAAGATGCAAGTTTAGAGAGCAATCATCAAAATCACGGAAATCTAGCAAATCACATAAAGTTTTGGGAATAGTAGAGACAGTAGCACCCAAATCACACAAAGCATGAAACTCAAAATCTTTAATTTTAATTTTAATAGTAGGTTCCCACTCATCATAGTGTTTTCTAGGGATAGAAACTTTCAACTCAAGTTTTTCTTCATAAGATTGCATCAAGGCATCAACAATGTGTTCGGTAAAGGCTTTATTTTGGCTATAAGCATGAGGAGAATCTAGCACGGATTGCAACAAGGAAATACAACCAATCAAAGAGCAATTTTCATAATTAAATTCCTTGAGATCCAAAATAGTGGGTTTAGCAACATCACGGTTTTTACTTATTACAATCCCACTTTCATCAATTTCATCATCAAGGTCTAGAAACTCCGAATTCTTAGAACGCATTCTAGGTAAAGGAAGATCATATTCAGATTCATCAAGATTCATATTGCAAAACAAAGATTTAATGGGGGACATCAATAACTTTTAGATCTTCATCTTGATTTTCATAGGGATTGGAAGAACACGCTTTAATAAAGGCATCTTTGGAAGCACGCATCCTAGCGGTTCTTTCCTTGCACTCATCAATGGAAATTCTCATGGATTTGAGAGACTCATTGATATAATGCTTAGGAGGAATAGATCTAAGCTTTAAAGAATCAATTTCAAGAGAAATTTTATCAACGTTCCTAGCCAAATCATCAACTTTAAGCAATTTCTCTTCAAGCAAAGCATTAAAATTCTTTTGTGAATTCATAAACTCTTTAACACTACTCTCAAATTCAGAGGGCATCTTATTAAAATTTCCATAAGAGTTATTGTAGGAATTTCCATAATTATTAGAAGGATTACTAGGATAAGGCCTAGGATTAGAATTCCCTCTATAAGCGTTGTTTCCAAAACTATTCCTACCAACAAAATTCACATCCATAGATTCATTATTATTCTCAAGCAAAGTAGATAAAGGCATATCATTGGGATCAAGAGGAGTATTTTTAGGAGCAAACATCTTCATAAGTTCATCCATCTTTTCACTCAAAACATTGATTTCTTCTATAGCATGCACTTTCTTACTAGAAGATCTTTCGGTGTGCCATTGAGAATAATTAGCCATAATATTATCAAGCAATTTGGTAGCATCCCCTAACATAATTTCCATAAAAGTGCCTCCCGCAGCCGAATCTAAAAGATTTCTAGAAGCAATATAATCATCCATAAATTCAAACCATGAGTAGGGCAATTGCGAAGCATTAATTTCATTCTTTCCCAAGATTGGGCAACATGCTCATGATCAAGTTGTTTAAAATTCATGATGTCGTTCCTAAGAGTGATAATCTTAGCGGGAGGAAAATACTTAGAGATAAAAGCATCTTTGCACTTGCTCCAAGAATCAATACTATTTTTAGGCAAAGATGAAAACCAAACTTTAGCACGATCTCTAAGTGAAAACGGAAATAACTTCAATTTGACAATATTGTTATCCATATCTTTCTTCTTTTGCATATCACACAAATCAACAAAATTGTTTATATGAGTAGCGGCATCTTCACTAGGAAGGCCGGCGAATTGATCTTTCATAACAAGATTCAGCAAAGCGGTGTTGATTTCACAAGACTCATCATTATTACGAGGAGCAATCGGAGTACTAAGGAAATCATTATTATTGGAAATCACACAATTTGGTATTATCTTGCGCCATGGCAACAAGTAATCCAACACACAAGCAAACAAAAAGGCAGCAGGAAAAAGGCAAACGGAAAGAGAAGAGGAGATTGGGAAAGAGAGGGCAAATAAAATGGCAAGGTTGAAGTGGGAAAGAGAAGAGGAGATTGGGAAAGAGAGGGAAAATGAGAGGCAAATGGCAAATAATGTAATGCGAGAGATAGGGATTGCGATCGGTACTTGGTATGGTTGACTTGCTTGTGTGAGCCTCCCCGGCAACGGCGCTAGAAATTCTTCTTGCTACCTCTTGAGCACTGCGTTGGATTTCCCCGAAGAGGAGAGGATGATGCAACAAATTAGCGTAAGTATTTCCCTCAGTTCTGGAGAACCAAGGTATCAATCCAGTAGGAGACCACGCACAAGTCCCTCGTACCTACACAAAATGATAGCAACTCGCAACCAACGCTTAGGGGTTGTCAATCCCTTCACGGTCACTTACGAGAGTGAGATCTGATAGAGATAATATTTTTGGTATTTTTGATAGATAGATGCAAAGTAAAAAGTAAAAGGCAAAGTAAAAACAAAGCAAGTAAATAAAGTGATATAGATTGATATGATGAGAATAGACCCGGGGGCCATAGGTTTCACTAGTGGCTTCTCTCAAGAGCATAAGTATTCTACGGTGGGTGAACAAATTACTGTTGAGCAATTGATAGAATTGAGCATAGTTATGAGTATATCTAGGCAATGATCATGTATATAGGCATCACGTCCAAAACAAGTAGATCGAAAGCCTTCTGCATCTACTACTATTACTCCACTCATCGACCGCTATCCAGCATGCATCTAGAGTATTAAGTAAAAATAGAGTAACGCCTTAAGCAAGATGACATGATGTAGAGGGATAAATTCATGCAATATGATAAAAACCCCATCTTGTTATCCTCAATGGAAACAATACAATACGTGCCTTGCAACTCTTTCTGTCACTTAGTAAGGACACCGCAAGATTGAACCCAAAGCTAACCACTTCTCCCATTGCAAGAACTACCAATCTAGTTGGCCAAACCAAAAAGATAATTCGAAGAGACTTGCAAAGATAACTCAATCATACATAAAAGAATTCAGAGACAATCAAATATTTTCCATAGATAATACTGGATCATAAACCCACAATTCATCGGTCTCAACAAACAAACCGCAAAAAGAATATTACATCGAATAGATCTCCACGAGAGAGGGGCAGAACATTGTATTGAGATCAAAAAAGAGAGAAGAAGCCATCTAGCTACTAGCTATGGACCCGAAGGTCTGAAGTAAACTACTCACACTTCATCGGAGGGGCTATGGTGATGATGTAGAAGCCCTCCATGGTGGATGCCCCCTCCGGCGGAGCTCCGGAACAGGCCCCAAGATGGGATCTCGTGGATACAGAAGGTTGCGGCGGTGGAATTAGGTTTTTGGCTCCTGTTTTGATCGTTCGGGGATACGTAGGTATATATAGGAGGAAGGAGTACGTCGGTGGAGCTCCGAGGGGCCCACGAGGTAGTGGGCGCGCCCTCCACCCTCGTGACCTCCTCGGGCACTGCTTGGAGTAGGGTCCAAGTCTCCTAGATCACCGTTTGGACTCCGTTTGATATTTTGTTTCTTCGAAATACTGAAAAAGGCAAAAAACAGCAATTATGGGCCAGGCCTCCGGTTAATAGTCCCAAAAATAATATAAAAGTGGAAAATAAAGACCAATATAGTCCAAAACAGTAGATAAAGTAGCATGGAGCAATCAAAAATTATAGATACGTTGGAGACGTATCAGCCAAGAAAGCTATCCCAAAAGTTTAGTGCAATTTGGACTTCGTTTGATATTGATTTTCTGTAAAAATAAAGATAGGCAAAAAATAACAACTTGCTCAGGGCACTAAGTTAATATGTTAGTCTCAAAAATGATATATAAATGATATAAATGTGAATAAAAACATCCAAGATTGATAAGATAAGAACATGAAACAATAAAAAATTATAGATACAGTGGAGACATATCAGGCGTCGGCAGTGTTAGAGATATGCCGACGGCCGTCGCAGGTCCACTGCAAGAAATATGTCAACTAGTGACCTTCTGTCAGTGACCCTGGAAGAATTGGTCATAGATCTATGACCATTTCATACCAATTGGTCAAAAGCTGTTCGGGGGGCTCCAAACCCTAAACAATAACGACCATTTTGGTCAGAAAGGTCGCAATTTCCTTACACGAAATGGTTATAAAGCAAATAGCACAGGTCCGCTGCCTTATTTCTAGCTGATCATGACCAATATAGATGGTCATAACCTTGTAAATTGTGGTGGGTTTCTATGACTAGGCGCCACCTCATCAGTTTTGCCTATGTGTCATGTCCATGTGGCAGTTTTTTCCCTAGGTTGTGAAGCAACCTATATTTCTATCATTCCCAAAATTCCCAAAAAGATCTCATAAATTCTTTGGGTCATATCTTCGTCAAATATGAAAAAAAACCTTCCTTGTGTAGTTCAAAAATAATTCAAAAATATTCATTTTCCTATTCTGTTCAGAAAAACACTTTGTGAAGGAAGTACCACTTTGGCATGTCCAAATGGTATCCATTTTCTACAGTGCTTTCCTCTACCCAAATAACCATCCTCCACCAAATGCCAGCTCAATCCATTCATTATTTTGAGCCCGGCTTCAACATTCGTATTTATGTCCAGTGTGGTACTTTGCAAAGCAAGTACCACCTAGGCTCCTCCTTTTGAGCTGAAAATTTGTGAAGACGGTCTTCTTAGTAATTGATCATCCTCAGCCAAAAGTCACACCCATTAGCCATGTGCATTTCCCGTACCGCTAATCAAACACTTGGCTGCTTATTCATGTTTGAGCATCGATCGGTCTCCTCGTGAGAATGTTATGTTGTGATTTTATTCCTAGCACCTACCTGGGGAGTGCCCAACCCACTAGACAAGCCTAGGCAGCCCAGAACACATGGCAATGCCACGGTCACGCGGTGACCACGCGGCGGGCATGCGAGTTTACGCGCTCTAGAGTTGGGACCCTCGGCCACCGTCCAAACCTCGACGTGTCGCCACCAAACCATGTATTTCTGATTAAATAGGTACTTATGTAACTAGAAATGATTTTTGGAAAAAATAAATGACAAACTATGAGGCAGCTGCAGTTCAAATTTGACCCGCTTCCAACTGAAACGGTGGGAATTTGTCTTTTTCACCAGAGGTGGATCAAAACTTTTACACCCAACCATTTTTCAATTGTGCATTAAATATGGCCTAGTATTTTATAAAATTGATTTGGTCCAATTTTGCAACAAATATATGGTAGGTCCTTCATAAAAAAAACTCATTTCAGGCACTCGGAAAATGGAAAATGAATTTTCTGTGCAAAGAAAATGAAAAGTTCCTTAGGCAACATTGTTTGCCATTCCAAGATGCACCCTTGTGCACAATATGAGATCATTTGAACAAACTATGCCATGAATGTGGCCATACGATTGATCATTTGGCTTGAAAGCCATGAATCTTCACGCATGATAGCTCATTTCTGTGAACACTTTTTTAAAATAATTTCCGTATTACAAGTTTATTATTTTTCCTGGCTTGGTCACATATAATGACACAACGCGAAGGTTTTCCAATTTTTTTGATTTTTTTTGAATTTTTTACGCTTGTTTCAAAATGCGGTCAAAACGGCGGGCTTGACCATTCCTAGCTAGTGGTTGAATCATGGAAAACTTTTGATGTTTCTCTGATTAAATAGATACTTATGTACCTAGAAATGATTTTTGGAAAAAATAAATAGCAAACTATGAGGCAGCTGCAGTTCAAATTTGACCCGCTTCCAACTGAATCAGCCGGAATTTGTCTTTTTCACCAGAGGTGGATCAAAACTCTTTACACCCAACCATTTGGTCATTTGTTCATTAAATATGGCCTAGTATTTGAAAAAATTGATTAGGTACAAATTTGCAACAATTATTTGGTAGGTCCTTCACAAAAAAACCTCATTTGGGGCACTCGGAAAATGGAAAATGGCTCTTGTGTGCAATGAAAGTGAAAACTCCCTTAGGCAACCTTGTTTGGAATTCCAATATGCACCCTTGTGCACAATATGAGATCATTTGAACAAACTATGCCATGAATGTGGCCATAAGATTGATCATTTGGCTTGAAAGCCATGAATCTTCACGCATAATAGCTCATTTCTGAGAACACTTTTTTAAAATAATTTCCGTATTACAAGTTTATTATTTTTCCTGGAAACTTGGTCATATATAATGACACAATGCGAAGGTTTTCCAATTTCTTGAATTTTTTTGAATTTTTTATGCCCGTTTCAAAATGCAGTTAAAACGGCGGGAATGACCGTTCCTATCTAGTGGTTGAATCTTGGAATTTTTGGTGTTTCTCTGATTAAATAGATACTTATGTACCTATAAATGATTTTTTTGAAAAAATAAAGAGCAAACTATGAGGTAGCTGCAGTTCAAATTTGACCCGCTTCCAACTGAATCGGCAGAAATTTGTCTTTTTCACCAGAGGTGGATCAAAACTTTTTACACCCAACCATTTGGTCAATTGTGCATGAAATATGGCCTAGTATTTTAGAAAAAATATTTGGTGCAATTTTGCAATAATTATTTGGTAGGTTCTTCACAGAAAAACCTCATTTTGGGCACTCAAAAAATGGAAAATGGCTCTTTTGTGCAATGAAAGTGAAAACTCCCCTAGGGAACATTGTTTGGAATTCCAATATGCACCCTTGTGCGCAATATGAGATCATTTGAACAAACTATGCCATGAATGTGGCCATAAGATTGATCATTTGGCTTGAAAGCCATGGATCTTCACGCATGATAGGTCATTTCTAAGAACACTTTTTTAAAATAATTTCTGTATTACAAATTTATTATTTTTCCTGGAAACTTGGTCATATATAATGACACAATGCGAAGGTTTTCCAATTTTTTGATTTTTTTTGAATTTTTTATGCCCATTTCAAAATGCGGTCAAAACGGCGGGAATGACCGTTCCTATCTAGTGGTTGAATCTTGGAATTTTTTTTGGTGTTTCTCTGATTAAATAGATACTTATGTACCTATAAATGATTTTTAAAAAAAATAAAGAACAAACTATGAGGTAGCTGCAGTTCAAATTTGACCCGCTTCCAACTGAATCGGCGGAAATTTGTCTTTTTCACCAGAGGTGGATCAAAAAAATTTAGACCCAACCATTTGGTCAATTGTGCATTAAATATGGCCTAGTATTTTAGAAAAATTATTTGGTGCAATTTTGCAATAATTATTTGGTTGGTTCTTCACAGAAAAACCTCATTTCGGGCACTCGAAAAATAAAAAATGAATTTTCTGTGCAAAGAAAATGAAAACTCTCTTAGACAACATTGTTTGGAATTCCAAGATGCACCTCGTGCAAATATTTGATAGCTTCTTCACAAAAAAAATTCATTTTGGACACTCAAAACATAAAAATTAAGATGGTGACATGATTTTATACTTTATTTTTATTTGACCACGACCAATTTTGAATTGTCATAACGTCCAATACTAAATGGTCATAACGTTATACACGTGTACTGCGTTCTGATTGGGCCATAGCCATCTCACGCGGATCATGCATCAAGCACCGTTGGATGCTCGTGGATCCAACGGTAGCCCTCACCCCCCACCCTCTCACCCACCTAGCCCTAACACTTCTAAAAAAAAAACCCAGCCCTAACACAACCCCCCACCACCGCCGCACACCACTCCTCCTTCTGGATCCAGATCGACGCTGCCTCCCTCTCTCTCTCTCTCTCCCCGATCCAGATCGACGTCGCCTCCCCCTCTCACTCGCTTCCCGTCGCCGGCGGCGGCGCCCTCCTTCCCTCGCCCTCTCCTCCTCCCCTCCTCATGGCGCCTCCACCACGCCACGAATCCCAGCGACCCACCCCGTCTCCGCGCCCGCCTCGGCAACCACCTCCGCCGCGCGTCCGAGTCCCATCCATGTCTGCACCGGCTCCGTCTCTGTCTCCTTTTGTGGGAGGTGACCCGCACCCGACCCTGCGGCGGGGGAGGGGCGGCGGCGGCCTCACGCTCCGCCCAGATCCGGTGCTCGCATGCTCCAGCGGCCATGCGCGACCGTCTCCCGTGGATAGGGTTTGGTCCACCGCGTCGTCGGCGTGTGTCCGGCGACTAAGGTTGGTCCCCTCTCTTCCTCACCTCGTCTCCTATCCCTACCAGATCATCTCTTCCTCACCTCGTCTCATCTCGCTACCAGATCCATCCAGCACGTCGTCGTTGCTCGCGCTCCGGGACGCCATGGCATGGACGGGAAGGCTGCCCCCACACCGACGCCATGGAGAACCCCGATGGTCAGCCCCCTCTCCTCGGCTCTCCTTTTCAATTTCTTCTTCCATTGCATTCCCTTCCATCCTCTTCCCTGACACGATGCGGTTTCCGTCCATGAGCAACAGCATCAGGGGCGGTGAAGGCCAGCAACAAAAGCATCCTTCTTCGGCGCCACTAGGGGCAGGTAAAATTCTGGTTGATCCTCAAGACAAAAGGGGTAGGTCTTGAGATCCCTGTCATGAAGTACAAGATGTTCGTCATTGGAACTTGGCTGTGGTCAGTTGAGATTGCAGAGGAGATTGTGCCCCGTGCACAGTTTTTTGCTGCTTACCATTAGCTGTTTGTAGTTTTGTGTCTGTTTGTATCGAGAGCATAGACCGCGGCATGGCATGTTGTCCCAGTTTAGTCTGAACCTTTACCATGTGACTTGTGGCTGTTGAAGTGGATGGTGTTTCATGTTTTTTTTCTGGCAGTTGATGGTTCGATATTTTGTGCATGAATGGCAGTGGATGGTTCCATCTTTTTTGTTTCATTATCTTTTTGTATAGAGAATTGCAGGAGAGCTTTTTGGTTCCTTAAATTTGTTTCATAGGCAATCTTCCATGCTATTTTGTTGTTGAATGCTTGTAGGAGTAGATTGTTGGAGTAGAAGCTAATACATTTTGGCTCTTGTAAGATATGATAGTACATGCATATGGATACCAGAGGATGCCCAAGAACTTGTTGAAATTCATCATGGCCATAGTACTAAGTAGCACTTCTCTCTTGCCACATTGTTTTGTGTATCTCCTTTCCATTTCTCTCGGTTGTACTTGTAGCAGATTTCAGTGAGCCATTGAACAATGGCTGTACTAGCACGATCTTTCCACATTACTTTACTAGAATTTGTTGTCAAATCACTAGGAGTGTGGTGCATTACTGTATTGTACAACCTGCTGAATTTCTGTCTCTTTCTCGAATAAAAAAGCATATAACAGCAGCAGTAGCACAAATTTAACTGAATTCAATTAAAATCACTAGGAGTGTGGTGCATTACTCTACTTGTACAATCAAAATTGATTCAAATCCTACGTATCTAGAACTGCATGTTCACATTCTTTAGTGCAGCCTTGTAGTAGCACTGTAGTAACCTTCTAGATCAGTTCATTTAGTTATTTTTTCCGGGGAGTTCATCTTGTAATCTATTTAGATCATGAAGTTTCTAGGACAGTTTCCTGCCTGCTTGTATGATAGGCATCACCTTTCGTGTATGAAAGAAACAAGCTGATCCGGTTCCTTAGGTGACCAAGGCATATTCCAGTCCAGCATCTATTAAACTTTGTATGCTAAATTTAAATTGGCTTTCACTATATACTTAGGAGGCAGTGACATAACAGTATATACCTGTGCAGATTTATACATTGTTAAAATGGAGGCTTGGGAAGAACTATTTTCTTTGTAGTAATAAGTCAGGAGTTGTTTGTTGCTTCAGTAGGGTGTCATACATTATAACCATCAGCTCATGTCGTCTGGGATCAAACATAGCTTTGAATTTCCAAGAGTAAAGATTTATGTGAGAAGTACAAACCATGTTCAATTTTAACTAGTACAAAAATTATGCCCCTGCTATAGTGATACATTCTGTACTACACTGTTGCTTGTGTTTGCTTGCTTGATTACCTCTCTAAGGCAACTTCGTTTTGTTCTTCTTCTTCATGTGCTACTTGCAGCATCAAGGGGATCTTCGACCGCTACCAGCAGGCCACCGGGACCAGCCTGTGGACCGAGCAGTATGAGGTTGGCTGCTGCTTCTCTATCTTGCCTCCATCCATCTTTTTCTTTAGCTGTATCACTTTCTCCTTTCTTTGATGTGGCTGATTTGCTTCGGTTTGATATCATCTAGACCTGACTAGTTTGTACTTAGTCACTAGTTTGTACCCATCTTCGGTTTGTTATTTCTTCTAGTTCTGCTACTAGTTGCTATGTACTCCTAGTGCTGTAGTAATACAAAAATATTAAAGCTCAAATATGATTATCTGGCCTGCAGCGCACTGCTAACTCTTGAGCACTGTGTTGGATTTCCCTGAAGAGGAGAGGATGATGCAGCAAAGTAGCATAAGTATTTCCCTCAGTTTTTGAGAACCAAGGTATCAATCCAGTAGGAGACCACGCACAAGTCCCTCGTACCTACACAAAATGATAGCTCCTCGCAACCAACGCGATTAGGGGTTGTCAATCCCTTCACGATTACTTATGAGAGTGAGATCTGATAGAGGTGATAAATAATATTTTTTGTATTTTTGATATAGAGAAGCAAAGTGAAAAGTAAAAGGCAAAGTAAAAACAAAGCAAGTAATAAAGTGATGGAGATTGATATGATGAGAATAGACCCGGGGGCCATAGGTTTCACTAGTGGCTTCTCTCAAGAGCATATATATTCTACGGTGGGTGAACAAATTACTGTTGAGCAATTGATAGAATTGAGCATAGTTATGAGTATATCTAGGTATGATCATGTATATAGGCATCACGTCCAAGACAAGTAGACCGAAACGATTCTGCATCTACTACTATTACTCCACTCATTGACCGCTATCCAACATGCATCTAGAGTATTAAGTTAAAAATAGAGTAATGCCTTATGCAAGATGACATGATGTAGAGGGATAAATTCATGCAATATGATAAAAACCCCATCTTGTTATCCTTGATGGCAACAATACAATACGTGCCTTGCTGCCCCTTCTATCACTGAGAAAGGACACCACAAGATTGAACCCAAAGCTAAGCACTTCTCCCATTACAAGAACTACCAATCAAGTTGGCCAAACCAAACAGATAATTCGAGGAGAGTTGCAAAGATAACTCAATCACACATAAAAGAATTTAGAGAATATTCAAATATTATTCATAGATAAGCTGGATCATAAACCCACAATTCATCGATCTCAACAAACACACCGCAAAAAGAAGATTACATCGAATAGATCTCCACGAGAAAGGGGGAGAACATTGTACTGAGATCCAAAAAGAGAGAAGAAGCCATCTAGCTACTAGCTATAGACCCGAAGGTCTGAAGTAAACTACTCACACTTCGTCGGAGGGCATATGGTGTTGATGTAGAAGCCCTTTGTGGTTGATGCCCTCTCTAGCGGAGCTCCGGAACAGGCCCTAAGATGGGATCTCGTGGATACAGAAAGTTGCGGTGGTGGAATTAGGTTTTTGGCTCCTGTTCTGATTGTTTGGGGATACATAGGTATATATAGGAGGAAGGAGTACGTCGGTGGAGCAACAGGGGGGCCACGAGGCAGGGGGCGCGCCCTAGGGGGGGGGCCCACCCTTGTGACCGACTCTTTTGTTCCTTGGAGCAGGGTCCAAGTCTCCTGGATCACGTTCGGTGAGAAAATCACGTTCCCGAAGGTTTCATTCTGTTTGGACTCCGTTTGATATTCCGTTTCTTCGAAACACTGAAATAGGCAAAAAACAACAATTCTGGGCTGGGCCCCCGGTTAATAGGTTAGTCCCAAAAATAATATAAAAGTGGAAAATAAAGCCCAATATAGTCCAAAGCAGTAGATAAAGTAGCATGGATCAATCAAAAATTATAGATACGTTGGAGACGTATCATGCACCTACAGTTTTCATTTCTATGATCAGTTTAGAGAGTTGCACATGTCAGTATATTGTATAATAAAAAAATCCTAGCTAGTTAGAACATTTTAGTCACTCCATGAACGCATACTGGTTAGTGTTAGTCATACTATTTATGTACATCTCATTTGCTGTCAATTCTTGCTTATAAGTTATTGGATCCCTCATTGGCTACTGTTTGATGTTCTGTACACATTCTTATTCTTATATGTTCATTCTTGTTTTTTGCACAGGTGAAGTGCGAATCCAAGTTCGAAGCTGTGAAGCATATCAACAAAGACTAGCATATTATGTGTTATAAATGTAGGCAGTAGTAGGCTTATCGGGGCTGTAGTATACTGTAACGTTTGTAATAGACTAGTGTCGTGTTGTTTTGGACGAATTTCATTTGCTATTTGGATTGTTTGAAATAATGATTGTGTATGTGATTTGAATACCCGTCAAATGAAAACCTGACAAGGGGGTCCAAGTTATAATGGTTGTTTGATAGATTTTGAAATTTTTGATGTGTGGGATCAATTTTGTGATAAGCATGACAAGCGGGACCAATCTGATTGGTGGGACCAGTGGCAAAAAAAAGGACGAAAATAAAAAATTAGTAGAAGGCTACATATTAGAAAAAAGGCCGAATTAATGGCCCAAGCCCATGTAGCTAGTGAAAATTAACAAGAAAAAAATACATTAAAAAGGCCAAATTGTTGGGCTAGGCCCATGTAGAAAACTGAATTGGACCAGGCTGAATCTTGTGCCACATCAGCTTGCCACGCTGGATGCCTACGTGGCCTGGGGAGGTTGCTAGTGACCAAAATGTCACAGTAGACGTATTTTGGTCAGAAACGTCTACGACCATTCCAGAAGAAAGGTCGCTATAGTCAGTTTACGACTGCCAGCTTTTAACCTTATGTTTTGGTCACAAAAAGGTCACAAATTGAAAACAATGACCATTCAGTGACCAATAGTGCTGGTCACAAGTTGACATATTTCTTGTAGTGGTCGTAGGCATACAAAGGCCATCAGCATATCACAAACTATGGCTATGGGTGTTGTCGACATACCTTGGACTATGCCGATGGTAGCCGTCAGCATATAGGTGGCCCTGGCGCCCCGTCCTCAGACGGCTGGCTGACACCATCAAATCTATGCCGACGGCTCGGAAGGCGGTCGTCGGCATATAAGATTTCTTTTTCATTATTAGTTTAAGTCATTTTCCTTTTTTTCTTAAAATTTGATTAATTTAAATCCGACTTATCTATGCTTAAACGTACACAAATTATATATGGATTTGGGGTAGAATTTTCCATGGATATCTAGTTTTTCTTGGATTTTTGGTATGTTAGGAATGTGACCTCATGTACTTTCGCATATAGCCCCTTACAGTTTTTTGAAATCACAAGTAATTGATAGTTGCATCGATTTGGGAAAGTTTTATATGGTTTTTTTATCAGAATCTTGAAAGGATTATGTTGCTATACTATGTTTTCAAATGTGAACAAACTAAAATCATGTTTGCTTCATATTAACAAAAAACACTCCTTTGTTTTCAATTTTTGTATACTTTCATTCCTTCGCTAAACAAAGTGGATTTTGTGGTGGGTTAGGCCCAGACCTTGTTCTCACATGCTCCCATGGACTGACCTATCACAACCATGTGTAAAGTACATTGGTCAAAGCCGGTCCGGCAAAAGTCAAAGGGGTAGATCTCCGGGTCAATGGGCCCATGGTTTAGTTAGCGAACGTATGCTGCTCGATCGCATGCATGCACACACACACATAGGAGCGAGAGAAATGCGCAAACCACACTACATCCCTCGGCCCCGACCACCCACCGTAACCGGGAACTCCCCGAAATTTTCCGCGCCATCGCTTCTACCATGATTTTTTACGTCATTGACGGCCCAAAGAAGCCGAGACTATGTCAGGCCCGCCCAGGACGAAAAGCCCATTTTCTGTCATAATTATTTGTCATAGAAGTAGGAGCCCACCACAGCTATGATGATACGTGTTTTTGTCACAACTATCGTCATAGAAGTGTCAGAAACATGACAACAATTTTTTTCGTTCGACCCAGAATGTCATGGAAGTGTCTTTTTCTTGTAGTGAATAAAGATCCCCTCGACAAACAAATGCTTGCTTGCTATTGTCTGTAAGTATTATTTCAGTAATTAAGTGTCTAGCTCAGCTCGTTCATTTCATGTATATATAATTATCCTCACTATATTGTGCAGATTGAAGATTGTCGAATGCAAAAGAGAACAAATCTATGACACTGGATTCATTAACCCGAATACCATAAATGGATGATCGATACGAAATGCACCCAAAGAGACTAAGAAAAACTTCGAAATCAAAACAAAAGGGAAATACTCTTTCCTTACAACTCCAGTTGAGTGTTAATTACTGTCTTGTGCATATTCTGTTTCGCTTACTCGAGGTTAAGTGTAATTGATGAATTGTGCATGCGCAGCTTCCACTTTATTCTACTAGTCATTCAGCTTGACGTGGAAAAAGTTACTGTCTTAGACTCGATGCGTAAAGAGCCTCATCATTAGGCGGATATGTGTGAAATGCTCCAGAAGTAAGTTCAATCATTATCGCATCATATCGGCAACTTTTGTTCATTTCCTGATATCAAGTATAATCATTTTCTTTGCCGGGTAGGGTTTGGAAAAAGTTGACCACAAAGGTACGGGGTCTACCAAAAAAGGAGCTTCCATTTACATACCCCAAAATAAGTACCTAGTACTAGCTAGTTCCGGGCATCTCTCATTGATTCTAGTTTCATGAATACCATTATCATGCTTGATTATCATTTTGATTGAAGTCTATTCTCGTAAAGTGCTTGTTGCAGGCACAAGGGATAATTTATTTGGATACTACGTTTGCAAGCTCATTCGCTACTCGACCTCTGAGCGGGGCAAATTATCTCCACGACAATTTGAAGTACGTATAAAAATATTCACAATTTTATTTTATTACCATTAGTTGTGTTGAGTTTCATTCATATATATGTATTGACGCCCTTCTTTAAATTAGAACTGGGAGAAGCGAGACAAACTAACTACCACATGATCGCATAAAAACAATTCAAGAGGAATTGGCTGGATTCTTTCTTGACCATGGCATACCTAAAGACGGAGAATACCATCGGGAATTCACTTGCGATTTTGCTGAATGATGTTAGGGATCCTAAGAGCTATTATATTGTATATATGCATCAATGTGTACTATATGTAGTAGCATCAAATAGATATACGAAAACTTGTTGTTCGACCAACAAGCACGAAGAAAGAGAGGTCACTTCTCTCTATACATTGATCATGAAGATGTTGTGTAATTAATGATTCCTTCATTGCTTACTAGCTAGCGTTGAGTTCTCTCTATATGTAGTAGCTAGCGTCAACCAAGCACGGAGAAAGAGAGGTCACTTCTCTCTCTCTCTCTCTCTATATATATGTAGTAGCTAGCTAACACAATATGAAACCCCTAAACCCCTCATTAAAAAAAACAGAAACCCCACTAGTTGGCAGGTGCTGACGCGTGGCTGCCTTTTAGTCCCGGCCGATGTTACCAACCGGGACTAAAGGTCCTCCTGCCTGGGCACCCCACATCGGCCACGTGGAGGCCTCACTAGTAGGGAAAACCTTATACACAAAATCTTAGCAGAAGCATGGTTTAAAAACAGACACTAGTGCTAATTAGCAGTAGCGAGCTTCAGAAAAGAGCGCTACTAATATCTAAATAGCAGTAGCGCTCTAGGTGAAACGAGCGCTACTACTATAATTGCCACGGTGTTGCCTCCAGGCTAGATATAGTAGTAGCGCCCTTCCAAGGGACGCGCTACTGCTAAAGTACTTAGTAGCAGCGTTTTTCCTCAAAACTCGCTACTGCTAAGTATCACCGCAACTAATTAAGTTTAGTCCCATACTGCTAAGCAAACAAGGTGTTTACCACCATAAATATGTTACTTCTCAACCTATCTCGAGCACTTGGTCTTCATTGAACTATATGTGTATGATTTGTGGCTGCAATATGAATCCTCGCCTGTACCTATACAGGTACAGTGAGGATTCATGTTGACTATTTAGATTCTACACAAAAAGATCAATGATGACCAATGTATATTTTTGATGTTTTTACATTGCTTAGACATAGAGGGTTTTTTCAGGACAAAGTGTTACTGATATTGGGATAAACAAAAGAAATAACTGCTTCCATTAGCAGTAGCGTTTTTCACTAAAACGCGCTATAGATAAGTTAGCTATAGCGCGTTTTCCTTATGAGCGCCACTGCTAGTTCGACTTAACCACCCCCCGGCTCAAAATTTCGATAAGTCCTCCTTTCACCCCCACCGGCCTGTTCCCCTACTCCTGTCGCCGCCGCCCGAGCCCGAGCCTGCCCTCACCGCCGCCGCCCGAGCCCGCCCTCAACCTCACCGCCGCCGCTCTCGACCACACTGTCGCCGCCCTCGACCTCACCGCCACCGCCCTCGACCTCACCGCTGCCGCCCGAGCCCGCCCAGGACTGCCGCC
>NC_041385.1:2369258-2401762 GCF_002162155.2 Triticum dicoccoides | reverse complement strand
TTTAGCAGTAGTGGATATTAATTAGTAGTAGTGATGGTAAACTAGTTGTATAATTAGCAGTAGTAGATGTTAATTAGTAGTAGATGTAGTAGTAGATGTTAATTAGTAGTAGTAGATGTACTAGTTTCTTTCTATTTATAGTAAGTTTATATTTAGTAAGAATGAGTTGAATTAATAGAGCTAGTTTAGTTTTAGTTGAACTAGTTTAGTTTTAGTTGAACTAGTTTAGTAAGTAAATTAATAACTAGTTGAACTACTTTATTTTTACAAAGAACTAGTTTTTTTCTATTTATAGTAAGTTTATATTTAGTAAGAACTAATTGAATTAATAGAACTAGTCGAACATGTCATATTTGTTGTTATTTTTTAGTTTAAGCAATTATTTCATGTTTTGGTTACACCTCCGAGTGGCCTATGTTTTGCCGGAGTGTTGATTAATTTCCGTTCCGGCAAATTTCAGGCGCTCGATATGTCCTTTTTTAGCAAAGGTCATGCCGGATTTTTCCGTGAATTCTCGCATGACTTGTGCTAGAATATATACAAGTTTAATCTTTGAATTATGAACGTAGGAAATGTCGTACTCGGACGATGACAGTCTCTCGGGGGAGTGCAGCTGGTGCCACGAGATCGAGGTATGTGCGACAGGTTCGTTGAGCTGGATGAAGATCGGCGCTTCAGCATTAAGCTCGAGGAGACCTTCGATGTTGAAACGGTACGCAACAACGACAAGTGTTTTTTTCGTAATTAAGCATGACTCCAACTATTTCAACGTCTAATTTTCATCTTTTACAATTCGACTAGCTTATCCCATGCCATGCAAGACGCTATGTCTTGGAGAGGATGGGTTTTGAAGAAACAACTGATGGCACAAGTGTGAAGAAACAACTGATGGCATAGAAAGGACTGATGAGCATACATATATCAATAGAGTTGGTAGTAAACTCTGCTGTGCTTATTTTACACTATCACTACACTAAACTCGATAAGAAATGTAGCCTGTCTGAATATTGCACATTAATGAAAATTTCTAGGCGTTGTTTCTCAATAGGTAAAAAAGAAATATACCAATTCCATGATGATTATGTCTTAATGGAATATGTGTCCGGTCTGGTATGATATGCCACAGGAAAAAGATTTGGCATATGTGGCTTACAATTAACCTAGCTGAAAAGACATTTGTACGATACTACTTCTAATAAAGGATTGGATAAAGTAGAAGTCAGTTTTTGTATGTATTATTACACACACAAAAATAGTCCGACTATAGATTCAACAAATAGTGTGTAGTATAACACTTCAATACGTTATGAGCCTTACTTGCCTTTACATAGTTAGCTTAAAATAACCTAAAAAGTTAGTATAACACATTCTGACTGTCTATAGCATTCAATATTCATACTTCGTTCCCAAACAATCAAATGCTTTGTACACTCGTTAGTCATTATAAATTTATTGTTCACCATATCTAAGATTAACTCTGGTATGTTAGTCTAAGGAGATCATCTAGGGATTCAATACAGTGACACATGATTTCTAGGAACTACACAATTAGGATGTCCTAATATATTAGCATTGATATGTCATATCTCAACTACATAACACACAGATTTTCACAATGCTAGCTAATTATTTGCACAATATTTCAAGTGTCTTCTATTGAGTGAATCTGCGAGGCAACATAGAAATAGTTGTTGATGACATTAAAAGACAACTCTAAGTGAAGACAATGTAATTACAGTAAATCATTGTTTCCCCTTCCATACGATCTGTCATTGTTAGTACTCTCATTCAAAATGGTTTGAACATAAAAAAGGGAAGTTAATCAAGCCACAAAGCAGATAATTTTGGCATCCAAACAAAAAGATATATGCAATACACAATGACTGGCAATGTTTTAGTTCTGGCCTACTTATCACGTAATACTTTTTCCATTCTATTGAGTGAATCTGCAAGGTAACATAGAAACAGTTGCTGGTGACATTAAAAGATAACTCTAAGTGAAGACAATGTAATTACAGTAAATCATTGTTTTCCCATTCCATACTACTCTCTATCATTGGTAGTAATCAAGTTGAAAATGACTTGAACAGAAAAAAGGGAAGTTAATTGAGCCACAAAGAAGATAAATTTTGGCATCCAAATGAAAAGATATATGCAATACACAATAACTGGCAATTTTTTAGTTATGGCCTACTTATCACATAGTTCTTTTTCTCCCTTTCCTATAAGAAAATACTATTACAGTGACCTACATATATTTGTAAGACAATCTGACCTACATATATGATTTTTTAGCATCTATCCATTTTTTTAATTCACACACCAGCATAAACATCCGGTTAGCCATACTTCTACCTTCATCAACTCTGGAGCTATTCCTGTAGCATTAAAAGGAGGTTTTTGGGCATCATATCAGAGAAGGTTAATTCCATTTTCATAACTGCAGACACGGTTAACTACAATTTTTAAATCCATGCAAGTTAAACATGTCAAAACTAGGTTGAAATCCAGATATATTATTTTCCTTTTCATATGTGTATGTCTATGAAATCAAACAGACTAATACATGGATACTATGGTACGTATATGCAATTACTTAGAATAATACATAATCCAGATAAACGGCTTGCACATTCTGATAATCTGTGAGGTTTCTTGATATTTGCTCATTTTTTATGACGTTCAAATTTATAGTTATTCCCAGTTAATAATCAGAAAGTGTTTCAGGGTGCGTTTGGTTGCAAAGTATTTTTTGCAGTTTTTTACAAAATACTGTGGTTTCTGAAATAACCTTGGTATCAAATACTTTGGGGTGTTTGGATGAAAGAAATACTTCACTTTAAGATAACATGGTATCTCTTATACTGTGGTACTTTTGTAGTATCTAAAAAAGAGGTCCCGACCACTTTTTTCTTAACTGAGTCGAGAGAAATCAAAGGCCTCCCACTCCTCTGTTTATTATCTATTAAACGAGGTGCAAACTCTCTCCTGATTATTAATCTGATTACTAGGCATTTAAGGTTGGGTGGTTAGCTTGCATTTCGCTGGTTTGTGAGTCTATGTTCTTCCAGCCATTGTCATAGTAGTCTAACTGATTACTAGGCATTTCAGGTTACATGACCATATGGTATGGCATGGTTTCTTGTCAATACAGGAGGTAGTTGTGCTCTGTAGACTGCTACAGCACCTAGCATCCTGGATAGGCCGAGAGGACATGTGTGCAAGGCATGGCTGCATGCCTTGAGCGGCCGTTTTTGCAGGCAGATTAGTTCCTTGAGTGTAGCTCAGTTAAGGTGTTGTCAGGTCAAAACTACAGTAAAACTACATTTACCAAACAAACCGCTGGTTTTGGCAAAACCAAGAAAAACTGCAGTTTTTAGAAACCATAGTACTGATTGGCCACGCCTTGAAAAACTGAGGTTTCGAATTACCACAGTTTTAGAAAAACTGTGCTGCCAAACTAGTCCTCAGTTAATAATTAAGTTTTTTCTCAAGTACTACATACACACAGAGATAGAGTCACGGCTGAATTTATATCTAACAGGCTCAAGTTTCCAAATTAAGTCCCAAAAGATATGTACCAAAGCAATAAGAGGTTAGAAAAAAAATAGCTATATCATACTATATGGATTAGCAATAGTTTGCCCTGATTAAATTATGTGTAAAAGTGCAACAGATCCACAAAACAATCAGCAACTAATCAAGCTCACAAGTTCATCTCAACAATTGAATCCACCTCTAAACTGAACAAAAACATGATCTGTATTCACATTGCAAGTATCATTCAGATTTGGGCGTAAAGGGGGAGATGGGAGAATCTCACCACGCTAGGAGGGCAGAACGCAGCGGGTGAGCTCGTCCAAGCGCTGCAGGACAGGAGGCCAAGGGGGCGCTGGACTTGCTGCTCCACCTCTTCCGGCGAAGAGAGCTTGTTTGGGACGGCCGCATCGAGGAGGAGCACGTCATGTACGCCGCCGGATGGGCGAAGAAGGGGGATTCAGGGGCTGCGCGTGCTTGTGCTATACCGGCGCTCCTCATTGGAGGTCGAGGAGGAGAGAGAGCACCGGCGTTCGCCGCCACCGCCGACGAGCAGGACAAGGGCGCCATGCCCGCCCTAGCCCGGGACCGGCGTCTGCAGGGTGCGCCGCGTTCATGGATCCTGCGGGAGTAGCTCCTCCGCGCTGCCCTGCTGGACGTGCACCATCAGAAAGATAGGGCGCCCGTGGGGGCGCTATAGACGACCGAGAAGAGTCGCCGGAGATGCGCCGACGGTGAAGGCGATGCCGGAGGCTGAAACCCTAGCACGGGTGTGGATTTTGGGAGAGCGGTAGAGGTCGGGAAGGGAAAATCTTGCCGGAGGGGAGAATGGAGCTGACCGAGGAGAGCTCGGCGGTGTGCACCGCGCCAGTGATAGCCGCCAGAATCGCAGGAATCAGGAGTGGGGGCAGTTGTGGCGGCTGAGGGAACGGAGGAGAGAATGGGGATTAGGGTTAGAAGGGTATGGACTGTGACTTAAATAGGCTGGCTCCAAAATTTTGCCACGGGCCGCGTCGGCCTCTTAAAATTTCGATGCCCACGCGCGCTCTCGAAATTTCTGGCGCGCCCTCCTTTTATTTTGAGCTTCTTCTATTTTTGGCTACACATTGAACTGAGATATGGGCCAACTAAGCCAAATATACACCACACATCAACGAGAGCCATCGATGACGGTCCGGATGGTGCATAAAAAAAGAAATAGACTAGACCAGCATGTTGATGTGTGACGATTTTCGTGACGGCCCATCGATGTCCATCATAAATGGGCTACCTTTTCCGAAGGACAGTCCCATCTTGCTGATCCATGACGCTCTCCGTGACGGATAAGAGAAACCCGTCATTGTCCGTGACGATTTCTGAGAACGTCACCAGAAATCCGTCATGTATTAACAAGTTTCTTGTAGTGCATCATGATATGGATTTTGAAGTAAATCTGTGCAATGCTCAGAGCGTAGCCCATTTTGGTTGCCAAAATTGGGAAGCACTTTGCAAAATGGATGGTTTTTATGAGGGTATGATTGTCACCATGGATCTTGGTGATCCTGACATCGAGCAAGACAATATGGACATTTGGGTCCTTGTTGATACGCTTCCGATTGTACCGTTATGTGAGTTTCTCAAACATAGTTATTAACTAATTTATATTGTTTATTTCAAAATAGTTGACAACTTATTTCCATTGACAGCTTATTTTGATTCTTCAAAGACCGTGCGGAAGATGGTAGACAAAACCCACTACACCGATGGCTCCGAATTAACTTATAAGGAGAAAAATCATCTGATCGCATTTTGTACTCTTCTTGAGGATTACAATAACTATTATCGAACTCCTCCAAATTATGGTGAATACGTGCCACTAGTGCACGTGTTGAACCACGGTGACTTCTCTGGAGATACCCCGGTAAGATTTTTTACTATTACGACATCGGTGCATCTTTTGCATATTTCTAAAACTAGTACATTATTGCTAACTACGAAGTTATTACTATGTTTTTCAACAGAAACTCCCGATGGATTGTGTGCCTCATATGATGTATCTGAATGGTCGCGTTACAGTTCTGAACATACTGCCAGGTAAATTTAGGGAGCTCACCTGTGTGTATCAGATTTCTAAAACTGGTGAACACATGTTCATCAAAGAATGGAAGATATGTATGGACATTCGCAAGGAGGTTCTTGGAAGTAACATTCAGCAAAAGGCAAGAATTGGAGACAGGCTAATTTCCATTCTCGATAATGGAGAGTCAGGGGCTATCTTGTTTGTTGCTATTTTACCTTAGAAAATGTAGTAGGTCTTAATGGAATGTAGTAGGTCCTATGAGGTACAATATGTTTATTATCTGGTAATGTGTTAGAGTTGATAATGAGGAGTACTTGTGATTACGACTAGTGACCAATTTGCTAAGTTGATCTTGAGGAGGTGTTATATGACAATGATGTATTATGATGATAAATTGTTAATGATATGATGATGATGATGATATTATTATATCATTGGGTGAAAGAACCACTGATTAGTTTCAAGTGGATGGACATCCACTTGAAAATAGTCCACGGTTCTTTCACCCCGTGATGTAATAACTCATTATGATGTAAAAAACAATCTCTAAATTCCTGTTGTATGAAAACTTGTGTAAAGGTGTATGAATACAACATGAAATAAAAAAGAAATAAAATACTAAATAATAGTAGTAGCGCGGGCGAGGAGAAGCGCTACTACTAATTATCAGTAGCGCTCTTCTGGAGAAGCGCTATTACTAAGTCAATTTAGTAGTAGCGTGGGTCTAGGCACGCTATTGCTAAGCTTTAGCTGTAGCGCCTTATCAGTAGCGCTCCTGCCCGCGCTAGTGATAGGCCTAAAACCCGCGCTGCTGCTAGGCTTTTCCCTAGTAGTGCCCTTTAGTCCCGGTTGGTAACAGAACCGAGACTAAAAGTGATGGCCTTTACCCTTTAGTCCCAATCTTGTTGCCCCGATTCCAGAACCGGGACTAAAGGCCCTCTGGAACTGGGACTAATTCCCTGTTTTCTACTAGTGTATGTGGGAGACTGCCGCACTATACTTCATGAATCTTCCCGCATGACTGTTCAGTTTGTGAGGGAGGTGCCACATCAACGTTGTGCACTGTGTATTTAAACATCTAGCCGCCCTTATGTGGATATATCCAGACCCCATGCAGGCCGGTGCGGTCTCCGGGCCCTCCACGGGGTGGTTTTCGACGCCGCGACCATCCATGGGCCTGCGCGGTCTACAACTTTGACCTGGTGCCAGAGGGTTGACCAGGGGGTTTTCCTCTTGTTCTGTGTCGCGACAGGTACGCTGACGAATTCTACGCCAAAGGGGCTATGCCGTCGGTATAGCCATATGCCGACGGTTTCTAGTCTATGCCGACGGCCTCGTCGGCATAAGCCCTGATTCCGGTAGTGACCCCTTAGTCCAGGACACCGCCAAGTACCATCATCCAGATTGGTTTTCTCATGTGAACTCAACTCACACGGACAGATTACCTAGCAATCTCATAATCCCAAATAAACTAAAATGGACAATTATTCGTCATCATCGAAATACTCCTAGAAACATTTAGTACCCCATAAGGAGGAGGTAAAGATACGCGAAGGGAGGCAGTCAACCGTCCGCTTTTACCATCCCGGGATCCCCCAGATCCAAATTAACCGAAGTCCCCAAAGATCTACAGAAAACAAAACAATGTAAGTGAAACTAGGTCTTGCTCTATAGTAACAACAAACTATACTCGAAGGGGTTGTCATCCTACATGAAACGCTGAAACTGGATGGGGTTATCTTCAAAGTGGATTTCGAGAAGGCCTATGATAAAGTAAAATGGCCTTTTCTTCAGCAGGCAATGCACATGAAGGGTTTTAGTGAGACCTGGACGAACCAAGTGGATACTCAAGTCCAGATGGGTAGTGTTGGTACTAAGTCGAACGATGATATCGGTCACTATTTTCAGACGCATAAGGGGTTGAGACAAGGGGATTCCATGTCACCTCTTCTGTTCAATATTGTGGCCGATATGTTGGCCGTCATTATTGGCAGGGCCAAGCAGCGTGGCCATGTAGAGGGTCTAGTTCCTCATCGAGTTGATGGAGGGGTGTCCATTCTACAATATGCCGATGACACTATTCTATTCATGGAGCATGACATGGCTAAAGCACGTAACTTGAAACTTATCTTGTGTCTATTTGAACAATTGTCTGGCTTAAAAATTCATTTTCATAAGAGCGAGGTTCATTTTCATAAGAGCGAGGTGTTTTGTTTTGGGAAGGCCAAAGACGAGGAACACACTTACAGACAATTGTTCAGATGTGAATTAGGTGCTTTACCATTTAGTTACTTGGGAATCCCAATTCATCACCGTAAGTTATCCAACAAAGAATGGAAATGTATTGAAGAATGAATTGAAAAAAAACTCAGCTGCTGGAAGGGCAAACTGATGTCATATGGAGGTCGGCTAGTTTTGATCAACTCTGTACTAACTAGTATGCCGATGTTTCTACTTTCATTTTTCGAAATTCCGAAAGGGGCCGAAGGCGACTTGATTCTTTAGATCCCATTTCTTTTGGCAGTCTGATGAGGCCAAGAGGAAATACCGTCTTGGGCGATGGGATATCCTTTGCCGACCTAAAGACCAAGGGGGTCTCGGCATTGAGAACTTAGAAATTAAGAATAAATGCCTTATGAGCAAATGGTTGTACAAGTTAGAGACAGAGCCGGAGGGCATGTGGTCTCAAATCCTGCGCAATAAGTATTTGCACTCGAAAACACTAGCCCAGGTTACCATGAGACCGACTGACTCGTCGTTCTGGAAGGGACTTATGAGAACGAAGGACATATTCTTTCGTAGGGTCAAATTCTTGGTAGGCAACGGTATGTCAACAAGATTTTGGGAGGATACGTGGTTAGGAGAGACACCTCTGGCCGTACAATATCCAACCCTCTATAATATTGTGCAACGTAAGGAGGATTACGTAGGCATTGTCCTTCAAACTATTCCTTTGAATATCTAGTTCAGACATGCGTTAGTAGGTGAGAGATGGACCGCCTGGATGCACCTGGTTCGAAGATTGATAAATGTTCAACTCTCCGACCTACCGGACTCAACACAATGGAAGTTAACTAAGAATGGGATATTTACGGTGAAATCTTTTTATACGGATTTGATTAATTCCGGCCCCCTCTCAAGGTCACTACACACATGAAAGGTTAAGGTTCCTTTGCGTATTAAAATTTTCATGTGGTTTGTCCACAAGCAAGTGATACTCACAAAGGACAACTTAATTAAGAGGCGATGTGTAGGCAATTCACGGTGTTGTTTCTGTGCGCATGATGAAACAATACAACATTTATTTCTTGAATGCCCACTTGCCAACTTACTTTGGAGAATGATTCATATAGCTTTCAATATCAACCCTCCAGTAGATATTGCGTCTTTGTTTGGGACGTGGTTAGCTGGGGTTGAACAGACTACTGCAGCTCGTATTCGGATTGGAATATGTGCGCTATTATGGGCTATATGGAACTGCAGGAATGATATGATTTTTAACAGACAGCACAACATAACTTTTCTGCAGGTTATCTTTAAAGCTACAACTTGGATCCGTACGTGGTCCTTACTCACTCCTATGGACTCCAGGGAGCCTTTGGTTACTGGGTGCAACCAATGAGAGATGGTAGCTCGGGTTATCTTCAACCGGTTCGGACGGCGCTCGCATAACAGGATAGGAGTCTAGGGAACTTATCCATCTTATTACCGTATCGGTTGTTATTGTCCGCCTGTACTTTTTGTCGTTTCTTTACTTTGTTTCGCTCCGTTTGCGAGCTGTAAGACCTTTTTGACGTTACCTTTTGGATTATTAATAAGAGGGCCGCATGCATCATCATGATGCAGAGGCAGGGGGCATGCCTCCATTTCCAAGAAAAAAAAGTAATGAGGCCATATATAACACGTACGTGCATGTATGTACAGCAGTGGCAACAAGGAGAGATATATGTTTCGGCCTAACAGCAAGCGGCGTCGCTGAGACACGGGTGAGGATTTTCTTGTCGACGTCTCGCCCATTTCTACGTGAGGCTTCTTGGAGGGGTAGAAATCCTTGATGCTAAGCTGCATCCAGCTGGGTCTGGGTCCTGCGCCTTTCGGTGTCTTTGACCTGTTGTTTGCCCTTGATTTCTCTTCGTTCGGCACCAGCAACCGATTCTTGTTTGCTCCTGATTTCTCTCGTCCTTTGAGCCACTGCATCCACAATTCAATCGATTTGTTTGTTAACCATGCGTGCACAGTGAAGAAAAATATAAATAGGTTGCTCAATAAATTAATGTAGCAAGTGTCATTATAGCACATTCGAATCATCATGTTTTTACTAGCTATTCGGTAGCTAGTAAGACGAAACAAAAAAGATGACTGGTAGAGAGGAAGTGCAGACCTTATGCCGTCGTGCTTCATTAGGAAATGCCTCATCCACAAGCTGGACATCTTCATCAGTGTGTAAAAACATGCGATGGTAAGCATGGCTCTTCCATTGGACCAAGTAATGAGGGTGGCCATGTATTATCTTGATACGTTTAATTGAATGGAATTCATACTGGTCATCAGCAAGAAGCAGCAGTGATTTGGAATTGGTGGATGGAGACGATGAAGCAGCCATCTCGTGTAAACAAATGGTTGATAGCATCGGCAGCATGTGGCGTCGGATATCTGATCTCCCCCACTTTCCATACGATAACATGTTCACCAAAGCCTCAACATTAGGCTGCTCATTCCATTTCCACACTAGTGATGATGGAACATCCCATTCTGCATGCATGCGGTTGTCACTCCATTTTTTTAGCACAAGCAAATAGCTACTGGTGATCAGCTAATACAAGCAAAGGGGAGTGCTAATATATACCTATATCCAAATTGTCATTTGGAGTTGTGCTGAATAGGTATCTCAGATTTGCTCCTTTCTGGTCCAGAATTCCACTTGCCGACATTCTCCCTTTCATATAAATCTTGTAAAATAAGAGAGAAAAGTCATAAGTATTGTAACACAATGTGAAATAATAGTCCATAATGCAATAAATATGTATATAAAAACATGATTCAAAATGGAAGTATCACTTATCACCATTGTCTTATTTTGATTCGGCGGTATTGTGGGATGAAGAGGCTCGGACAAACCTTACATGTCCACGTACATGAGACCGGTTCCACCGAGTAACATGCAACTTGTTTTGAATGAGGCGGGTGTTTGTTTCTTCCACTTTAGTTGAATCTGATTTGACTACGGCGGTCCTTGCAGAAGGTTAAATAGCAACGTGGTAATCATCATTGTAGTTTTTGCGTAGGTAAGAACGCTTCTCGCTAGTTTCTCGTAACAGCCACGTAAAACTTGTAACAACAAAGTAGAGGGAGTCTAACTTGTTTTTGCAGGCCATGTTGTGATGTGATATGGTCAAGACGTGATATGATATGTGATATGATATATGTTGATGTATGAGATGATCATGTTTCGTAATAAGTTCACGACTTGCATGCCGATGAGTACGACAACCGGCAGGAGCCTTAGGGTTGTCTTTAATTTATTGTATGACCTGCGTGTCAATCACTAAAGCGCCATGTAATTGCTTTATTTTATCGCTATGCATTAGCAATGGTTGGCGAGACGACCCCGACGCAGGAGATCAAGGTGTCGCGCCGGTGACAACGGAGATCATGCTGTTGCTTTGGAGGTGGAGATCAAAAGCACAAGATGATGAAGACCATATCATGTCACATATTTTGATTGCATGTCATGTTTATTCTTTATGCATCTTATTTTTCTTAGAACGGCGGTAGCATTATAAGATGATCCCTTAACTTAATTTTAAGATAAAAATGTTCTCCCCGAGTATGCGCCGTTGCTAATGTTCGCCGTTTCGAAGCACCTCATGATGATCGGGTGTGATAAACTCTACGTTCACATACAATGAGTGTAAGCCAGTTTTACACATGCGGAATACTTGTGTTAAACTTGACGAGCCTAGCATGTATTGACATGGTCTCAGAACACTTGAGACCGAAAGGTCAAACATGAGTCATACAGTAGATATGATCAACATGAAGATGTTCACCATTGAAGACTACCCCATCTCACGTGATGATCCGACATGGGTTAGTTGATTTGGATCATGTATCACTTAGACAACTTGAGGGATGTTGATTTATGTGTTAGTTCTTTAGTAATTTGATTAATTGAACTAAAATTACATGGATCTTCAACATCCTGTCATTCCTTCCCCACAACTCTAGTTTAGGAACACCAAAATCTTCCCTTTTTAGGAATAGTATCATATCCCAAAGGGATAAAATCAGGATCCCTAAAAAGGGGATAATGATTGGTGGGGAAGGAAAGGAGGGATTTCCTTCCTCCCCCTTTGACCAACACCCCTAGGGCCTTGGAGGGCAAGCCACCAGCACCTCCATGCCTTGATAAAGATGTGGAGGCGTTGGAGGCAGCCCCTGATGTCGCTTGAAGCTACGTTGGTATTTCCCCAAAAAGGAAGGGATAATGCAGCACATCGGCGGTAGGTATTTCCCTTAGATATGAAATCAAGGTTATCGAACCAGTAGGAGAACCAAGCAACACAACGTAAACAGCCCCTGCACACAAATAAGAACACCTCGCAACCCGACGTGTTAAAGGGGTTATCAATCCCTTTCGGGGTATGGCGCCAAAAATTGCGTGTTGACGGGAGATAGTTGTAATAGATTTAATAAATAGATCACAAATAAAATAAAGTGCAGCAAAGTATTTTTGTATATTTGGTTTAATAGATCTGAATAAAAAGAGCAAATAAAATAGATCGCAAAGGCAAATATATGAGAAAGAAAACCCGGGGCTGTAGGTTTTACTAGTGGCTTCTCTCGAGAAAAATAGCAAACGGTGGGTAAACAAATTACTGTTGGACAATTGATAGAACTTCAAATAATCATGTCGATATTCAGGCAATGATCATTATATAGGCATCACGTCCAAGATTAGTAGACCGACTCCTGCCTGCATTTACTACTATTATTCCATACATCGACCGCTATCCAGCATGCATCTAGTGTATTAAGTTCATGAAAAAATGGAGTAATGCAATAAGAACGATGACATAATGTAGACAAGATCTATCTATGTAGAGATAGACCCCATCATTTTATCCTTAGTAGCAACGATACATACGTGTCGGTTCCCTTTCTGTCACTGGGATCAAGCACCGTAAGATCAAACCCACTACAAAGCACCTCTTCCCATTGCAAGATAAATAGATCAAGTTGGCCGAACAAAACCCAAATATTAGAGAAGAAATACGAGGCTATAAGAAATCATGCATATAAGAGATCAAAGAAACTCAAATAACTTTCATGGATATAAAAAGATATAACTGATCATAAACTCGAAGTTCATCAGATCCCAACAAACACACCGCAAAAAAGAGTTACATCATATGGATCTCCAAGAGACCATTGTATTGAGAATTTAGCGAGAGAGAGGAAGCCATCTAGCTACTAACTACGGACCCGAAGGTCTACAAAGAACTACTCACACATCATCGAAGAGGCACCAATGGAGGTGGTGAACCCCATCCGAGATGGTGTTTAGATTGGATCTGGTGGTTCAGGTGTCTGTGGCGGTGAAAAATCAGTGACCTGGTCAAAATCGTAAACCAAATCCAAAATTGAATGCCTCAAATGAATGAAAGATCTTCAAAATTAAGGAACACAGGGAATTAAAAAATTGAATGAGATAGCTCCTTATAAATTGTTTACCCGATTAAAATCGGGTGACCCAGTTCTAAATTAAAGACCTCAATTGTGAGGCATTAAAAATTAGAAAACAGAATGTATAGTATGAAAGAATTGAGTGAGAGAGCCTTAAGAAAGTGTTGACCCGGTCAAAATCGGGTGACCCAATGGCAGTTGGAGATCTTAATTGAATGTGGGCTCTTTAGAACTAGGAGTGTATAGAGGATAGTGTATTTACATAAGTTAAATTTGTACATTGTGTAATCCCTCACATATGGGTAAATAAGTACCTATATGGTTAAATTTGTACATTGGTGCTTCAAAAACGAGTATATTTGGACCAGTCCCTCACATATGATTAAATTTCTATACAATTCTCCATAGATATTTTTTCCTAATCATATAGTACAACCACTATTTAATATTTTTTAAACCATATGCATGGTTTAGAGATGTCAACCATATGTATCTATAAACTATATAATTTACACAAGTATGAAAACAAAATAAAAGTTTTTGTTTCAAAGAAGAAGAATTCAGTGCAACGTGTGAGTTTTTTTTCAATGATATATATTACAAATATATAATAAATAAGTAACAAAACTAATATTTAAATTTGTTTTGTTATTAAGTATGCCAAACAAGTGTGTTAAAAAATATGTCAAAAAAGTAATGAAAAAGTATACTCCTAAACACAGTAGTATAGTAAGTATAAAAAATTTGTATCAAAATATATATATCAAGAAAAGCGGGACAATAGGTGAACTGAAACATGGTGTAAGCAATGAAATGAGTTGTCTTAGACGTGGTCGTGTGACGAGAGAAGGAGCAGGCGGTCGTGCGATGAAAATCATGTCCGCACTATCAAAGTCTAAGATGGACAACATGTCCGCTTTGCACTCAGCAAGAACCTAGTTTTCCACGAGCAGCGCAAGCATATCAAGGTCCAGTATCAATTCGTCCGCGAATGCATGGAGAACGGGAGTATGTCTCGCGTAGAAACTAAGAAGTGTAGGACTAATGAGCGTGGTGCACCACTGTGTTTTTAGGCACTACTTGTTGTGAAACAAACATATCATCGATTTATCCCTATTACATTTTGTGAAATTATCACACCGTGCATGAGTTCATTGTTTAAGAAATTAATTAATTCATTCATTTTGTAGAAGTGTTACTAACCTGTCCTTTTCATTGTATTCTCTTGTTCAGCATGTTATACCAGACGTTCTTAATTCTTACTCATGTTGGACAAGAGCTAGATATTGAAGTAGTTACTTGAAGTGGAGACCAGATTCAGTGCATCTCAAAATCCGATTCATTCATATACTTTTAGTTTTTAGATTTCGAGAAGGGCGGGATCAATAGAGTTTTTGTAACAGTCAAATGATGTAGCAAGGGATAGTGCCAATCAAAAGGTTATACATCATAAAAATGATAGTACCTATAGTTGGTCACATGAAGGAAAATAATATACCCTTTTGCAGATAGTGGAGTGGGAGCACAAACCTGCACAGTAGCAGAAATCAGACTCTGAGGTTGCAGTTCTTAACCAAAGAGTACGATACTCAACTATTTTTTACCTGTATAATAATCACATGGGCATCAACGAGAGACTTGTTTTTTTTTTGCAGATAGTGGAGTTCGAGCACAAACTTGCACAACATCATCAATCAGATTCAGAGGTTGCAGATCTTAAGCAAAGGGTACATTATAACCAACTAATTTTTTTACCAATATAATAATTATAAATGGGCATCAACAAGAGACTTGGATTTCATTATTGTCTTGTTTCAGATTGAGGAGCTCTAATTTGAGAATAAGGATCTGCAGCCTATAATTCTGTGCAATTTCCTATCATTCAATTGACAAAATTGACGAGCGCGGCAACGCGAGCCATCAACATATTTCACCCTAGGCACCGTAGCAGCAGAGCCTCCTTCCTCGCCATGAGAAGTGATGAAAACGTAGTGGCCGATGGGAACAAGGCCGAAGAAGTGTTTATCCCCTGTGCTGCAGGACGGGACTTCTTGATTTGACCCCCTTCTTGCATCTTTAGTGCGGCGAGGCCGGGCCACATGCTGCCCATCGCCTCATTTAGCGCCTTTGTGAGTTTAGGTTTGCTTCATAGGACGGCTATTACTATAAATCCAAGTTATGAGTCCTATGTCCTTGACAGGTTATAGTTTTATGAATATACATGATGGGTAAATACCATATTGAGTTTTGGGGAAGCTGTCTAAATATCTCCGAGTTTTGTGAGAAAATTGTTATACGCGTGAGTACTATGTCGAGGTTGGTTTTCTCATGCTGAACTCAACTCACACGGACAGATTACCTAACCATCTCACAATCCCAAATAAACTGAAATGGACAATTATCCATCATAATCGAAATACTCCTAGTACCCAATGAGGAACAGAAACACGAAGGGAGGCAGTCAGCCGTCTGCTTTTACCAGCCCGGGATCCCCCAAATCCAAATTAACTCAAGTCCCCAGAGATCGATTAGAGAAAACAAAGCAATGTAAGTGAAACTAGGTCTTGCTCTAAGAACAAACTATAGTAATGAGGCCCGCCAAATATAACACGTACGTGTATGTATGTACAGCAGTGGCAACAAGGAGAGATCTATGTTTCAGCCCAACAGCAAGCGGCGTCGCTGAGACACGGGTGAGGATTTTCTTGTCGACGTCTCGCCCATTTCTACGTGAGGCTTCTTGGAGCGATAGAAATCCTTGATGCTAAGCTGCATCCTGCTGGGTCTGGGTCTTGCGCCTTTAGGTGTCTTGGACATGTTGTTTGCTCTTGATTTCTCTTCATTCGGCACCAGCAACTGATTCCAGTTTGCTCCTGATTTCACTCGCCCTTTGAGCCACTGCATCCACAATTCAATCGGTTTGTTTGTTAACCATGCGTGCACAGTGAACAAAATAATAAATATGTTTCTCAATAAACTAATGTAGCAAGTGTGATTATAGCATAATAATAATAATTTCCAGGAGGCATCATCATGTTTTTACTAGCTATATATTCGCTAGCTAGTAAGAGGAACAGAAAAGATGACAGGGTAGAATTAAAGGAAGTGCAGACCTTATGCCGTCGTGCTTCATTAGGAAATGCCTCATCCACAAGCTGGACATCTTCATCGGTGTGTAAAAACATGCGATCGTCGGCATGGCTCTTCCATTGGACCAAGTAATGAGGGTTGCCATGTATTTTCTTGATCCGTTTAACTGAATGGAATTCGTAATGGTCATCATCAAGAAGCAGTGATTTGGAATTGGATGGAGACGATGAAGCCGCCATCTCGCATAAGTAAATGGTTGATAGCATAGGCAGCATGTGGCGTCGGATATCTGCTCTCCCCCACTTCCCATACGATAACATGTCGACCAAAGCCTCAACATTAGGCTGCTCATTCCATTTCCACACAAGCGATGATGAAACATCCCATTCTGCATGCATGCGGTCGTCACTCAATTTTTTTTAGCACAAGCAAATAGGTACTGGTGAACAAGTCTGAATTAGATATACAAGCAAAGGGGAGTGCGAATACCTGTATCCAAATTGTCATCACATAGATATAGTTTAATTATCTCCTCATTTGGGAAATTTGGGTGAGCAGCTAATCTTTTGCAGACATTGATTTTCCAATTCAGATCACGCGCCTAGCATACATTTAAGAATAGATTCATTCTTGTGTTTGTACATAATCTTGATTTTTAATTGCATGCATGTATATATGTAATTCATGTAGTAGTACCTTGACAAGGCTACGACATTGAGATGCGAAAGCTGCAGGTGGATATATTCCTTTACCGATTGCACGTAATCTGGAGTAAGCAAAAAAATAGGATAATGAGAAACACAAGAAATTAGAAGTAGTTACTTAATTAGAAATGAAGATGACTTAGTTTTCATGAGTATCAATAAAACATACGTACTAAAATTGAACTTGGTTTTTAATAAGCTGCAGGTGGATATATTCCTTAGTTGTGAGCATCAATCAAACATACGCAATAAAAATGAAGATGACTTTTTGTTTTTGTTTTACCGTGCGCTGACTTGAGTTGAGACATGAGACTTGAGAGTAGTAGGTACTTAATTGGAAATTTAATTACCCAAACTTTGGTCCCAAATTAATCAATTGTCATGGAGTAGTATAGTACTCTACTAGCATGCATATATAATAAGAATTGATGATGTTTCATGGAGTAGTAGTAACACATTAGGAAAAACGATCGACATCTATTCTAAAAAACAAAGAAACAAAAGTAGATGATCCACGAGGTAGAGTACTCACTCATCCAAGATATGTTCCTCATGAAATAACTGCACAAACGCAAGTGCGGTCTCAAGACCCACACCGGGCACCCCCATCAAATCATAGTCACAGCCAATAAGAAGCGCCATGGCTATCATTCGTTTCCTACTCAACCCAATGCCATCCTGGATGTCTTGTATGTTGTAGCACTCAAAAGGCTCCTTGACAGTGGAGGAGAACACTTTGATGACAGTGTTGGCTCCACAGAGGAAGGCATCGCTGTCAGAGGTAATGCAGGCGTCCACCTTGCCGTCACGATTCAACTGGGCGCACAGTGCTTCCGCCTCGCCCTTTGCCCGGAGTATCGGCATGCCCAAGCAGTTGCTATTTCATTTCAATTATTCAAATCGTGAAACCAAATCGTAGACTAGATCGAGAAGCACACAAGAAGAACCAGAATCAGGAGAGGAGAGACCTACCACACACTCGTGGACGCATCGCGTGAATGCTTCACTTGTAGAGGTGGCCTTGGCCTTGAGCGGCGACGGCACGCCGTCCAGCACGAACACTGGGAACGCCCCCATCTTGGAGAAGAGGGAGAGCGTGCGGAAGAAGATGTTGCGGAGGGTGGGCGACTTGGTGCTCATGGCGGAGACGATCCACGAGGAGAGGTCGACGGCGACGCGGCGGCCGCGAAGGAACCCCATGCCTTGCTGCCGCGCGTACGGCTGCAGGACCTTCCAGAAACCGCCGCGGACGCCCATGGCAATGGCAGTGACAATGGCCAGTTACTCCGCCGAGATCCACTCCACTTATAATAAAGAAAGAGAACTCAAAGCGTAAGTAAGTTACTACTAGAATGCAACCGGCCAAGAAAGCGATCGATTTGGGAGGGGAGGGAAACGGCCGGCGCCTGTTCGTTCGTCTGTTGATTGATCAGAAGGGAGAGGAGAGGAGACGTCTGTTTCCGCGACGTACGGCCTTCTGCTCACGTACGGTAGACAACAAGCACGTATTGGCCATCATATCCAAGTCTTTGGTGCCGTCAACACCAGCACGTACGTGCGGTATGAAATTTTTTGTTTCCATAAATTATACTAGCACATATGCCCGTGCATTGCAACGGAAGGAGTTAATTGCCCAAAACCACCAGATTTGGGGTTAGGGTACTCCAAAACCACCAACTTGGTCAAAAGTAACGAGAAACCACCACTTCTGTGGCAAGTGAGTAACACAAAGCACTAAACACGCGGTGACCCGACATGCCTGGCCCGCCTGTCGGGACCACGTAACGGCCGAGGCCAAACGGCCGTTTCCACTGCTCGACAACTCTGCTGGCTCACCCTCTTCACTTTCCCTCGCCCTCACTCCCCCCCTTTCCCCTGTTGCGCGCCAAACAATGGCGTCTGCCCCAAACACCGGCGACGTGGATGGTGGTGGCGAGGGCGGTTCCAGATCCGGTCGTGTTCGCGGGTGGAACCTTCTTGGCGTGGACGTCGCGTCGTCCACTTCATCTGCTGGCGGCCCGCCCTCGTCATGCCGCACACGCAGGTCCTGGTCAGACGCGGCGGTGGCGGCGGTGGTGGCGCCTGCTGCAACGGGTGGCTCCAGATCCAGATCCGTGGACGACGAATGCGCCAAAGCCCAATCTGAGGGGGGAGAGCCACCATCTCTGTGCCGTTCGCAGAAGGCGTTTGCGCAACTGGCTGCTCGGGAGTGGGCTGATTCACCAGCCGGCCGTAGTAACACCGGCGATGAGTACGACCTCTATGTGACCTCTCTGTCCTTTGATTTACTTCCTAGCGTATTAGGTTGATTTAGGGTTTCATTTAGCCTCACAATGTAGTAGTTGTGATTATTGTTTATCTGTCTATTAGGGTTTCATTCAGCCTTTTTTAGTTCAACAAGCTAGCTAGAACCTAGCCTCACAATGAGGTTATGAATATTGTTTGTTTTGCCCCCTCTCATAAATATAGCTTTTACATTTACTTTTATTTGGTATTGTAGGTTGAAGTATGAGTAGTGGGAATCAGACTATATGTATTATCTGAGTATTGATGGCATATGATTGGATGGTTTTAAACTTCTAGACAATCAGATTAAGGTGGATGAAATACTGAGGGAATACCAGGAGAGCAAGACAATCAGATTGTCGGTTATTAAGGGCAAGAGGTAGCAGTCAATTGTTGTCCATCCAGCAGCAACAGCACCTACAGCAGCAGCAGCAACAACAGTACCAACAGAGATGTGTGATGAAGAATACAACAGTGATCCTCCTGTACTGTTTGCAGTCAATGAAGAAGGTGTGGCACATAAGGATTTTGTTGATCACATTGGTTGTTGTTTGTCAGGCCCAGATGAGTGCTTACTGATGGGCACACAATAGAGTGTAAACTATGAGCCCATCAAAACAATGCCACCTCCCCAGCTAGAAACTATAACTTTCAGAAAGAAGACAGTGGCAATTATTCAGACAAGGAACTGGATTCATAAACTGAAGATTGTGGTGAGTATGTAGCTAGTATAGAAAGTACAGATAATAGCTCTTGTGAAGATGGAGGTGATTTGCAGTCAACTATAGCAGGTATGAAGAAGGCAACATCAGTGCACTGTGAGGGTGACGGTGAAGTAGAGGATGTTTATGATGTTCCATGTGTTGAAGAGGAAGACCAGACTGAAGAAGATGCAAATCAAGATGAACAACAACATTTGAGTGAAGTGCTACCTGTTCTGAAAATTGCAAAGAGAGTAGGACCAACATCAAGATCACACTCATCAGCAAATGATCCAATTGAGCCTGACTGGTTTCCTTTAGATGATGAAGATGCAAATCTTGGTTTATTGGATTAAGAGGATGATGATGGCAATGAGCCTATGTCCTTCATTATTCCCTCAGGAAGGAAAACAAGAGCAGAGAGGAGAAAGGAAAGAATTTGGTATGATGATGGCAGACTCAATCCAGAGCAGCAATTCTGTTTGAAGCTCTGTTTCAAAGATGTCTACCACTTTAGGTCTGCTCTTGTTAACTTTCATATCAAGCAACTCAGGTCTTTCAGATATCACAGGAACTGCAAAGATAGGGTTATTGCATGGTGTGATCACATGGAAAAGGGATGTGCTTTTTTCATTGTTGCTTCTCAGATCAAGAATGAGAAAATATTTTGTATTAAGAAGTTTAGAGCAGAACATACTTGTCCAACCAGTGACAGTCACAGCAAAGTGAGTTCAAAGTGGCTAAGAAACAATATCCTAGAGACTATTAGATCAGACCCAAACACAACTGTGCTAGCATTGGTAGACAAGGCAAAGAGGAAATTTGGAATTCAAGTTCCCAAGATGATGGCATGTAGAGCTAAGAAGAAAGCAAAGCTAATTGTTTTGGGAGATCATAAGAAACAATATCACAGGTTGTGTGATTACATTGAAACTGTTAAGTTATGCAATCTAGGCTCAAGATGCATTGTGACAACTATCACTCCAAAAAGAACGAATGAAAACCCACACCCAGGTCCTAGATTCCATGGTCTTTTCTGATGTCTGAATGCACCTAGGGAGGGTTTTCTAAATGGATGTAGGCCTTTCATTGGTTTGGATGGTTGCTTCAGTAAGCTCACTACTGGAGCAAAAATCCTAGCGGCTACTGGTAGGGATGCCAACAACAACATGTATCCTATTGCCTTTGGAATTGTAGGAGTGGAGGACACACCAAACTGGAGCTGGTTTCTCACTCAACTCAAGTATGCTCTAGGAGGCACAGAGGGCAAACTTGGCAAATACACCATCATGTCAGATAGGCAGAAGGTCAATTATATGTTCTCTTTGTTTTTGTTTACTATTGTGGACATAAATGTGTAGCTTTGCTGTTGTTTACTATTGTGGACATAACTTTGTAGTCACTGCTAGTAACACTTGGGTTTACTATGTAGCTTTGCTCTGGTAGTAACATTTAGGTTTACTGTGTAGCTTTGCTCTGCTGGTAACATTTAGGTTTACTGTGTAAGCATGGACTACTTAATGCTATCAATGTTGTATTTCCAAACTGCCCACAAAGATTTTGTTTAAGACACATTTATGAAAAATTCCAAAGAGCTGGATTTAGGGGTAAAGATCTAAAAAAAATGCATGGACAGTGCTAGCTATTCATACACAAAACATGGTTTTGATGTTGCCATGGCCAATTTGAAGAACGAGTGGGAGGATGCTTGGAGGTGGTTATCTGCTATTCCAGTACACACATGGGCTAGGCATGAAATGAACACAAACTGCAAAACATACCTAGTGGTTAATAACATAAGTGAGGTTTTCAATAAATATGTCCTAGGAGTTAGAAACAAACCAATTGTGACAATGATAAATGGAATCAAAGAGAAGTTCCTAGTCAGGTTTGATGGAAAGAGAGAAGGTGCAGAAAATGCTAGATGGGAAATAGCTCCAACTTATGCAGGGATGCTGGAGCTCAGCAAGAAGTATGCTAGAGATTGTTCATACTCGCTCTGTCCCAAAATAAGTGACTTAACTTTGTATTAACTTGAGGGAGTACATGGGAAGCACCTTTCTCGGTTGCCTTTTTACTATGTTATGCAAAATAAAACTCTAGCATCATGATGCACAGAACGACAAGAGTACTTGCATGAATCCGTCTAGCAAATAAGAACACACGCCACCAACTCGCCCTCAAATACACTGGTGCATCTCTTCTCACTAAAACAAAGAGACAACCTCGCCGCGCCTCCACCTGCTAGTGCATTTTTGGTGCGCCATAATCCGACCCCACGTGATGGATGCTTTGTGGAAAACAGTGGGAACAAGGTTAGTGGTACAGGCATCGCCGGCTTTTTACCATTAAGAAAACATGCATGGGCTGCATGGAGTTTATAAGCTGAGAAAGTACAAAGTTGCACAAAGCTGATGGTTACAACGTACGACTGAATTATTCCTTTCCTTGGAGGTAGGAAAAGGTACTGCTAAAAGCGAACGAAAGTTCAGATGAAAACTACTAATCTATTTGATGATAGAACGAATGATGCATCCGAGAAACTGCTCGTATCTAATCTCTTTTGTTTGTTTGTTTGTTTCACACACAACATGGGCAACACAATGTCCCGCGCGTCGAGCATGAGCGGAATTTTGCGTTTTTTAAAATTGTTTGTGAATTGAAAATTTCTTCAGAATTTTAAAAATGTTCAAGAGTTTTAAAATTTGTTCATGAAGTTTTGAAAATGTTGACGAATTTTACAAATGTTAAAAAATGTATATAAATATTCATGAAATTCAACCAAGAAAAATAAAATACAGACTGAAAGATAAAAGAGAATGGGAAGAAAAGGGATGGTGGCTCTCCTCCCTGGTTGTGTCGATGACGGGAGGTGTAGCGATGGGTGGCCCGGGCATGCTTTTGCTCTCACAGGGGCGACGCCCTGATCTGGATCTGGGGATTTGACCTCGTCGCGATCATCCTGATGGCCTCATGGTGACACAAGTGAATTACCGAGCGAAAGTTCTGCGCCTTCACGCGGACGAGGGCGATACCCCCGTGGGTGCCGCGCTCTTCTTGAAGACATTGTCATGGTTCTTCTCCTTGTCCGTGGGCTTAGGGTGAAGACATTTGTCCATTGCAGACTCGACAACGACGATGCTCTGCGCTGTACTCCCTCTTAAGGACGTTGTCGTGGAGCTTAGGTCTACTAGATCGTAGCGTAGCGGTGTGTTCCAATCTTTCTAATTTCTCTGTTGGTAGCGTAGTCGCGTGCGTTCTGTATGAGGGCTAACTCACCATCTTATATCATTCGGTCATCTACTTTTTCGGTTGTTGGCGAAAGCATGTTTCGAGAGATCCAGCGGTACTTAAGCACTCACCTGTTGGCTGTCCATCGAGGGTCGAAGATGCAGCAATGGTTCGGCTCCCTTTATCAATTTGCTTTGGAGCTCAATCAATTTGCTTGGGAACATAATCCTTTTCCCGCTTGTGATACAAGCAGAGTAGGACCCAAGAAAGCAACAAATATTTGATCGTACTGTGTTGAACATTAAAATTGGCATTGAACCTCAATCAATGTCATGGATATTTGGCATTGAAGCTCAACCAATGAGCAACTAAAATGATTCATAGTACTTTTTTTCATTGACCTGCTGGAAATTTAACATGTGAGAGCAGAAGCTAGATTAATACCTCTCTCTCCAAATAATTTTTTGGTCGTGTACGTCCTGCTCCATGCTACATCTAGCGGAGTTTGATCCTAACCCTAAACCTAAACCCTAAAGCCTAAACCCTAACTAGTGTTTAATAATACTTTGGATTCTGCAAGAGATAACGGAAGATGAATAGATCCTCAACCTCCACAGGTAGCTAGGCGTAATGCGGTGTTGCCATCAGTCCCGGGCGTCAGTATCGACTCAAAAACTGGTTTTCGCAAGAATATTGTACTATACGGTGGATCTTGCCCCTGGCCGTCACCTTGGGTCACCAGGAGATCACAGAGATGTTGCTCAGCGCAAGTGGCGGCAACCTCTCTTACTCCAGCCCACATGGACAGAACGCATTGCGTGCCACGGTTCACCGTCGTCAGTACCGTCAGATCCGTTTCCTCCTAACATATCGTATTTTTTTATGAAAAAACAATATGAATGTAAGCACCTACTATTTTTTAGGGAGAAGGCAGGTGTACTGCCATTGCATTTCAGGAGAGAAGCAAATAAGCTCAGTTACATAGGTATGGATTTGGGCTCCCGGGGCGGATGGCTTGCCGGCAGCCAGGGAGCGGAGCAGCGAGATGCAAGTGCGGCTCCCGGTGGGTCGCGCGCGTCGGGGTTGGAGGAGCGAGGCGCCTAGGGAGGTGGCGCTCCGGCGGCGGTGAAGGAGGCGGGGTGCGGCACGAAGCAGGTGGTTGGAGGCGAGGTGCGGCCGCGGAGGCGGTAGGGAGGTCGGGGGTCCGGTCATGGCGCGGCTGCGGGGAGGCCTGGGAGGTCTCCCGGTGGCGGGGATCTGGGGAGGTCGCCATGGCGATGGTGGAGCAGGGGAGCGAGGACCTCGGCGATGGTGGGTGTCGGTGTCAAAACCGGCGGATCTCGGGTAGGGGGTCCCTAACTGTGCGTCTAGGCGGATGGTAACAGGAGACAAGGGTTCGGGCCCTCTCGATGGAGGTAATACCCTACTCCTACTTGATTAATATTGATGATATGGGTAGTACAAGAGTAGATCTACCACGAGATCAGAGAGGCTAAACCCTAGAAGCTAGCCTATGGTCTGATTGTTGTTCGTCCTATGGACTAAAACCCTTCAGCTTATATAGACACCGAATAGGGTTAGGCTTACACAGAGTCGGTTACAATGGTAGGAAATCTACATATCCGTATCGCCAAGCTTGCCTTTCACGCTAAGGAAAGTCCTATCCGGACACGGGACGAAGTCTTCAATCTTGTATCTTCATAGTCCAGGAATCCGACGAAGGATGATAGTTCGGCTATCCGGACACCCCCTAGTCCAGGACTCCCTCAATAGCCCCTGAACCAGGCTTCAATGACGACGAGTCCGGCGCGCATATTGTTTTCGGCATTGCAAGGCGGGTTCCTTTTCCGAATACTTCATAGAAGGTTTTGAACACAAGGATAGTGTCCGGCTCTGCAAAACAAGTTCCACATACCACCGTAGAGAGAATAATTTTTGCATAGATCTGCTGACGTATTCCGCGGCATGACATCACACCATGGCCAGGCCTTTATTCGAATCATTTTTACTGTCCCACCTCAGTGCGTTCAGCGAGGCGGTTTCCTTGGAACGTCTTATCAATGCGTAGATCGTGCCCCCTTATTCCGGGATTCTCATCAATACGGGCGTGGGTAACCCAACCGCGCCTGTTGGCACGCCTCCCCTATAGAAGGCGAGTCCCAATCGAGCACGCGGAGGGCTCTTGGTATTCAACCTCTTTATAACGAGACCAAGGAACTCTTCTTTTTTCCCAATCTCAATCGAATCCGCCCTTCGCTTCGAGTTCCAACACCCGAAGCTTCAGATTTAGGCGCTTCGGACCTTCGACGATGTCCGGCTCCGACCAGCACGGCCGATGGATGCCTTCTTCCGTCACGGAAGAAGATGTGCTAAAGCTGCGAGACGCCAGGTATCTAACCGGCGAGATCTCGCATAGGCTACCTGCCCCAGGGCAGGTCATTCCCACTCCCGAGCCTGGCGAGAGCGTGGTGTTCATGTCTCACTTCCTTCGGGGTTTAGGCTTCCCGACAGATCCCTTTGTGCGGGGCTCATGTTTTATTATGGGCTGGAATTCCATGACTTGAATCCGGAGTCCATCCTCCACCTCTCATCATTCATTGTCGTATGCGAAGCCTTCCTCCGCATTACCCCTCACTTCGGATTGTGGCTCAAGACCTTCAAGGTGGAGCCGAAGATGATCGAGGGGCAACAGGTAGAGTGCGGAGGGGCTGTCATAAGCAAGTGCGCTGATGCTTCGTGGCCCGAGGGCTCTTTTCAGGAGGAGCTTGGTTTGTGGCAGCGGGAGTGGTTTTATATCACCACTCCCAGGGGCACCAAATGGGTGGCGCCACCCGCCTTCCGCTCAGGTCCACCACAGCGGCTGGCGCCATGGGTCAACAAGGGGCTCGACTGGGGGCCATCCAAGGACGTTCCTCTGTTGCAGGGCTGTATTAGAGACCTCCAAGAAAGGGAGATCAATCTGGTTGTGGCGGCGCAGGTTATGCTGATTCGGCGCCTCCTGCCCTGCAAACATCGCCCCCTCCGTCTGTGGGAGTTTAATCCGGAGGGACCACGAGCTCTCCAACATTTTATGGGTGCGACGCCCGTGGAGATGTATAAACTGTTCTTCGGATCACAAGAGAAGTGTCCGGACTTGACTGAGGACGCAGGTCTAAGCTGCAATCGCCCAGATACTCAAGTAAGTGGTCCTATACCCGGACAGGCTGTCCGTTCATTTATCATAAACTTGCCCTTAAAGGAGCCGTTTCTTGAACATGAGTGGATAGCGAAGGCAAAGTTGATAAGGTGTCCGGCTCCCCTCCCAAAGACCACGCCGGATCCCGTGCTGACCAAGATGTTGAAGGCCGCGCCTTTTGAAGAAGGCGAAGGGGGGAGCAGGGATGCAACTGCCTCCGCGAAGGAGGCTTTCAAGGAAGGAGGGATCAAGAATCCTACCCTCCAATGGGAGAAGAGGACCGCTTCTAAAGACCCGGAGGCCAAGGCCTCAAAGCGGGAAAAGAAATCTCTGTCCGAGAGTCCGGCGCTGGGAAGTACCCCAGCCGCACTATTTCCCCTAGGGAATCAGCCCTCCAGCGAGCCATAAGTAAAAATAAGAGGTCTTGAAATAAGGGACATCCCTGTATTTATTTCAGAAGATAACCGAAATTATACCTTGTAGTTCGGATCTCAGCCCTTCTCAGCAGAGCTCGTCTTCGGGGGATCTTTGTCCGGAGATGATGGAGAGCGAAACGCCTCCACCTATCGCACTTCGTGCGAGGCGGACGACCCTGAGGTGTCATCGCGGAGGGTTTCCCTGAGTCCGGCGGGGCCGGAGGGTCCGGCGCCAACTAGCGTGCGGTCGGAGGAGCTGAAAGATCTGCTCGGGCGAGCGTCTATCTCAGAAGATCATCGTGTGCTAATGGGTACGGTGATTGAAAGGATTGCATCCGCTGAGAGCGGATTGCATGAATTCGTCAGAAGTTTACTGACGGGGTTTGAGGTACGCAAAAATGATGTACCTTCTGACAGTTATGCATATAGAATGCGCCCTGTATAGATAGTAGCCCCTGAGACTCGGTATGTTGTCAAAATTGACAGCGTGCCGAGGATCATAATCTCAGTTATAACATGTCGCCGTTCCTATGTAGGTGGCGGAGCGTCCGGTGGCCAGCCGGACTGATGAATTTGCTGAACTAAAGCGGCAACTTGATGAGGCGGATGCGGACATCGCGCTGGTCAATAGGCGGTTTGACGAGTCACAAGGTATGCGATTTCTCCGCGGACACCTGGTAAGGGAGCTTGACGCCCATGCCTTACTACTTGTATGCTTTAATGCAGATGGTGCCGCTGCTGTGGAGAGGCTGCGGGCGGAACTCGCCCGAGCTAAAGAGCAAGCCCGAAATAGTAATGCGGCCGCTTTAAAGGCGGCCGAAGAGCTGAAAGCCGAACGGGCTGCTCACTGCCGAAGCAAAGAGGAAATGGCCGATATGGCCCTGAAGCTGAAGAATGCTACCGACCGCTGCGGGGTTCTTGAAAAAGAACGTCAAGCGGAACAAGAGGACCTGAAAAAGGCCACCGCCGAAGCCAAGGATGTCCGCTACGCGATGAGAGATGCAAAGGAGGAGCTGAGTCAGGCCGGGGATATTGCGGCTGGAAAGCCGTTTCTGCTGCGGAGGAAATTTACGGATCCGAAGTATTCTCAGTTGGACCGGCTGTGGAGTTCGGAGGATGCTTATCTGGACTTAGCGGCGAGTGCCGCGGACGCGATCGAGCACTTCCGAGGCCAGAAGGGGCACAGAAGGGAAGAGCTATTTTGGTCGCAGTTCCATAGTCCGGGGCGTCTTCTTCCCTTAACCGATCGGTTGGCCGAATGGGCCGAGCTAAATCGATTGTCCGGACTTGCCATGAAGCATGTCATGACTCATTTGTAGCCAGGGGGACCTCAGCCGAAGAGTTATTTTGGCTTAGTGCAGTAGTTCCTTGATGCGGTACCGCGTATCGACGCAATGAAGCGGTCGGCTTGCATTGAGGGTGCGCGGATGGCTCTTGCCCGTGTCAAGACATACTGGGCAGATATGAAGGCCACCGATGTTGCGTCCCCAGATTCGGACGGAAGCCGAGTACCAGCCGAGCGCTATTTTGAGGAAGTTCTTCCGGGCTCTCGTTTAATAGAGACGCGGTGCTCGAAGGATGTTATGTTTGAATGATATGTATAGTTTTATGAAACAACGTTTCGATATAATATAAGAGCCTTTTATACTTGTGCATTCAAGTAGCAAACTACCTCCTGTGCAGCCGTTAATGTATATATGTATATAACCTGAAAGATGGCAGTCTTCGGCTTCAGCCCCCATGCACATAGTGCGGTGGTGTTTGCAAAGAAAACGCGTTTTCACACTTGATCCAACGTCTTGGTCCTATAAAGGAGGTGGTAGCGTGGCAAAGTAGGCAACCGGACTATAATGCTTTATCACTTTCACTTAGCCATAGGAGTTCGATGGTGGGGCTACTATATAGCCCCCTGGGGGCACTGCACTCTCCCGAATGGGGGTGCGTATGTGCCTGACCGGGAAACGGTCCTTCGTTGATGCGAAGGAATTCTAAACATTCCGGTGAGTCATCGAATGGTTGACCAGTCTCTCGCTATATCATGACAGTCAGTTTTCGGCTTTCTCTACTGAGGTGCTCGCCCGGCCGAACCGGGGCACAATCGTAATAGTTCTCCTGGTGCCGCGTTAGTCGATAGAACGGAACGTAAGGCAGCAAAACACAGGAGCCGGGCAAACCCAACATTTGACCAAAGACATGATTCGGAGCTGATGCATATAAGGCTTAACTCGAGATGCCGAACACTCCCTAAGGTATTCGGTCTTTTATAAAGCGGGCAGAACAATGCCCTTGGTAACAAGCCCCTGGTGTCCAGGTATGTGCAAAATTCTGACGCGGCCGATGCCAAAACGCCAGCCTCCTCCTCGGTTATAACAAGAGACCGGGGGGTGAGTAACAACAAGAGACAGTGAAAAAGGTTTACGTAGGGTCTTAATCTGAAAACAATCCTTGCAACGGGTCCCTGCTGCACGTCTGCGCCTGTGTCTCCGTTGTGCCGTATCCTGGACGGGTATAGCACGGCATTCATCTGTAAAGGAGAGGAACTTAGTAAAAAAAGATCGTGCGAAAAATGTAATTTGAAATAAACAAAGTACGATTCAAAGAATGAATAAAATTGAGCTTTATTGTCTCTTGTTGTACGTGCGTGGAGCCCCTTGTAAGGGGGTACGCGGCTAGTAAGCCCCTTGTTTATTTATGCCGGACTCGCCTAACCGTGTCCGAGGTCTGAACGACCTGCTTTAGATGCTTTGACCAGCAAAGCCGTATTAGTGTGAGGCTATTAAGGCAGTCTCACATTCTTTCGTACTCGAGGGACACCTACAGTTTCCCCTTAATGAAATGATGCCTCGTGGGCCGGGCATTTTAAGTGTAAGAGATGCGTAATGCGGTATTGCGTTAAAGCGGGCGAAAGCTTCGCGTCCCAGTAGTGCTTGATGACTACTTTTAAATGGGGCGATGTGGAAGACTAATTTTTCGCGATGGAAGTTGTCGGGTGAGCCGAACATAACTTCCAATATTAGGGATCCCGTACAATGGGCATATGTGCCGGGCATTATTCCTTGAAAGGAAGTGTTGCTATGGCTAATTTTATTTGGTTCTATCCTCATATTGCGGATTGTGTCCTGGTATAGCAGGTTTAAATCACTGCCGCCGTCCATTAGGACTTGTGTACATTGAAGTCCGTCGATTATAGGATCTAGTATCAAGGCAGTCCATCCTGTGTTCCGGATACCTTCGGAGTAGTCCTGATGGTCGAAGGTGATTGGTTTTGACAACTAGCGTTGGGACTCCGCTGGGATAGACTGTGCGGCGCGTAGTTCAATGGGCGCCGCTCTATTTTCCCCTTTTGTTACTTGAAGTAAGTTTACTGTTTTGACCTCTTGTGGGAAATTCTTTTGTTTTTCGGGGCTCTGCTTGTGGTGCTCGTCATCATCCTCACTTGGTGTGTCGAGCCCCTTGTGTTCGGCGTTGAGTCTGCCGGACTGCTTGAAGACCCAACAAGCTCTGTGGGTATGGTTTGCAGGCTTCCCGGGAGTACTGTGGATTTGGCATATCTTGTCCAAGATTTTGTTTAAGTTGGATAGCTCGTCGCTATTATCCTTGAAGGGCAGTTTTTTATTGTTCTGCCCTGAGCTTTTGAATCCGGCGTTGACTGCCGCGCTCTTTGGACTGTTTTGAGCCTATGTTTCTGCTTTTTCAAGCTACGTGCAGTGGCGAGGAGCTCTTTGTGGAGGTTCTTCTGCTCCAATGACGTGTCCGGCGTGAGATCGTCCGGACTGTTATCTTTGTCGGGGACGGGTTGTTTGTCCAAGTTAGCCTATTCGGATGGTTGCTCAGTGGCATGTTCGTCGTCGGCCGGCTCACCCTGCTCTATGGCTGGGTCTGTGTGGGCGCTTTCTTTGTCGAGGTGGGGTTTTGAGCGGCGCTTACGCCGCCATTTTGACTGCTTTCCGAGGGCAGCGTCCCGTTGTTCCTCGTTATCGCTCCCCTTAGGTGTGTCCACCATATATACATCGTAAGTTGAGGTGGCTTTCCAGTGCCCTGCAGGCGCTAGATCTTGGTTATCTCCGGCATCGTCGTCCATGCCGTCGATGTCTTCGGAGTCGAAGTCGAGCATGTCGGTTAAGTCATCGACAATGGCTACAAAGAGGGTGGTGGGTGGGCGTTGAATTTCTTCGTCGTCCGAGTCCCAACATTCCTGACCGTAGTTCGGCCAGGGCTCTCCTGTCAAAGAGAGAGACTTTAATGTGTTCAGGATATCGCCGAAGGGCGAGTGCTGAAAGATGTCCGCGGCTGTGAACTCCATAATCGGCGCCTGGTCGGATTCGACTGGCAGAGGCGCGGGAGGTTCGGAGTCCGGAGAGGAGTCCGGCACCTGGGAGTCACAAGCTTCGCAAAGGACAGGGATGGTGTTCGGCTCAATCGCCGTAGGGATCTCAGCCCCCGAGGTGGTGTCCAACCAACCATCCTCGGTCGGCGAAATCGGCTCCGAATTAATGGTCGGAGCAGACACTGGTGCGGCCTCCAGGGCACTGTTCGGCGGCAGAGCTAGATCATACCTATCGAGACAGTGTGGCACGCTCGGCTGCGGCTCGAATCCGTCGAAGATCAAGTCTCCATGGATGTCGGTCGTATAGTTCAAGCTTCCAAATCTGACGTGATGGCCAGGGGCGTAGCTTTCGATCTGCTCCAGATGGCCTAGCGAATTGGCCCGCAGTGCGAAGCCGCCGAATACGAAGATCTGTCCGGGGAGAAAAGTCTCACCCTGGACCGCATCGTTGTTGATGATTGAAGGAGCCATCGGGCCTAGAGGTGACGACACAGAGGAACTCTCAATGAAAGCACCAATGTCAGTGTCAAAACCGGCGGATCTCGGATAGGGGGTCCCGAACTGTGCGTCTAGGCGGATGGTAACAGGAGACAAGGGACACGATGTTTTTACCCAGGTTCGGGCCCTCTCGATGGAGGTAATACCCTACTCCTGCTTGATTAATATTGATGATATGGATAGTACAAGAGTAGATGTACCACGAGATCAGAGAGGCTAAACCCTAGAAGCTAGACTATGGTCTGATTGTTTTTCGTCCTATGGACTAAAACCCTTCTGTTTATATAGACACCGAATAGGGTTAGGGTTACACAGAGTCGGTTACAATGGCAGGAAATGTACATATCCGTATCGCCAAGCTTGCCTTCCACGCCAAGGAAAGTCCTATCCTAACACGGGACGAAGTCTTCAATCTTGTATCTTCATAGTCCAGGAGTCCGGCTAAGGATGATAGTTCGGCTATCCGGACACCCCCTAGTCTAGGACTCCCTCAGTGGGGGTGATGGGGAGAAAACGCCGCGGCCATGGCGGGGGAGGAAGCGCAGGGCGGCGGCAGGTCCCGGATGGAGGGCGACGGCGGGACGCCGGAGGAGGCCGGATGGAATCTGAGGGAGGTTAGAGACAGGTGCGAACGGGGAAGGTCGTGTGTGTTTTATTAGTCCGTTCAGGACTGTGCTGATAGGCCGGTCTGGCGCTGATCTTTTTCGTTTTCTCAATCTCGGGAATACTTTTCGGCTCCTTATAGGGCCGCTGTGATCAGAATAACTATTCTGATCCCAAGATCAGTATAATGT
>NC_041385.1:2361784-2368941 GCF_002162155.2 Triticum dicoccoides | reverse complement strand
GGTTGATGGGTATGCTGACGTTGCTAAATTGCCACACCATTGCTATTTTAGTTAGTGGTGGCGTGCGTGAACAGTGCTACGCCACCAATATGTAAAGTACGATGGCGTAGCGGCCCGTACGCTATTGGTATTTTGTGAACAATGTCGCCATATTGGTGGTGTCGGGTGTCAACGTCAGCAAGACCATTTTTAGAACACTGGCACTAGCATTTTCTGTACTAGTGTTAATACAGTGAGGGTGCTCCTAGCTTTGGCAGCAAAGAAGATTGGAAGGTTCATCATATGGATGTTATATCCACTTTACTCAACAGCGACCTCAAAGAAGAAGTATACGTTGAACAACCCCTCGGCTACGAAAAGAAAAGCTAAGAAGGCGAATTTTACAAGCTCAAGAAGGCACTTTATGGGCTGAAGCAAGCGCCAAGAGCTTTGAACTCAAAGTTAGACCTAAGTTTGGTCTCTCTCGGGTTTAAGAGATGTCCCCTCGAGCACGCAGTCTATACAAAGAAGTCCAAAGGTTCAAACCTGCTAGTTGGAGTTTATGTTGACGATCTGATTATCACCCGAGATAGCACGCAACACATGAATTTGCCTTCTTTGCAACGCGTGAATTGCTACTAGTCTATGATCGGTTAAATAGAAACCGCGCAACACGAAAGTTGTGTGAAACAACGAGTTGAAGCTAGTGGTCAAAGAAAATTTCAAACGGTCGATAGGGTGCAAAGGTTTTGCCAAAATTCATCTAAAAAACCTTCGAACATTAGCATGAGATTCAAGATATAGAGTCCATAAAATTAGCTAGAAACTAATCGTCTGAATAGAACCACAATGTCGATTGTAAATATATTTTATGATTATTTAATTAAACTAATTCAGTGTTGTAGATGTTTTTCTTTTATATATTTAGACAATAAATATTGACTTAGGACAAAACTAGCATGTCAAATAACTTGCAATCGCGAATTCATCGTGACCAGATGGTTAGATTCCTTGTGGTCTAATCAGACCATCAGAATTCAAGTACTAGACTAAAACAATAGTGCTCGCATTTCATGCGCACTGAGTAGCTCGAGCGATCCACCTAAGAGTATGCACGGCCTGTGAACTAAGGTCAGCCGAGAGAAGAGCGAGAGGTAGCGGTGACAGCATTAACATTGTACCAACTTCATTTTCAATGGAAAGGGGACATGAGCTTTTCACCTTTTCACCATGAATATGAATATATAAAAATCAAGCTTTCCTTACAATTATAGCCGAAAGTAGAAGGGTGCCAGCATGCACAAAGCCGCAGTCGGGTGGTAGTGACGACGCGAGATTATTCCTTTCCTTTCCGTGGAGCAAAAGGTGAAAAGCTGAAGTTCAAATGCAGGATACCTTGTACCATCTAATCATAAACCGATGCATCCGAGAAACTGCTCAGATCCATTGATTTGATGTGCTTCTAAGTCATTAACAAGTATACATTGTTTGTTGGCTTCGATATTTATTTTGCAAAAGGGAATTGTGGCCGGCGCCCACATGCATGTATGAACTTGCCCATCCATTTCCAATAAATTTTGTCACCATAAAAAGAAAAGTTGTACTCCCTCCATGAATAAAAACCGAAAAGTATTTACGGATGGAGGGAGTACGTGTTAACACTTCATTAGGGGTAGAGCTGTGTTAACAATTCATTAGGGGTAGAGCTGCTTGATGTCCTAGGCGGGGAGCAATGGCTGGCTTGTGCTCACCAACATGGCAGAACAAGAGCGAGGCAGGGCCGGAGAACTCATTCCACGCCAATGATCACACCATTGTCTTACAATTGTCGAACGACGACAAAACTAAATTTACTCCTATCTATATGATCACACCATTTGTCTGGAAGCAGAGGAATAGCTGCCTGTTCCACAATGCGACGCCCTCCTTAGATATGCTCATGGTTAGGATCAAGGAGCAAGCCTGTTCTTGGGCCAAGGCCGGAGCAGCAGGTCTTAGAGTGGTTCTGCCCCCTTCATGGGATGTGCACTGAGTGTCTGTAAACGGTCCATCCGTTCGTCCGTCCTAGGACGCCTGTAACTGACTTTCTACCTTTTCAATGAAATAAAACGCAAAGGTCTGTTGCGTTTTCTTGAAAAATACCCTCACCGGACCGAAGCCCTAGGTCCCCGCCCCCTCCCGTCGTCGGAGTGACAGGCAGAGGGAGAAGGGGCCCGCAGTCTTGCCGAGTAGTAAAGTACATCAGCGCCACCGCCTGTCGCCTAGGTCGGGGAGTGGGAAAAGCGGTTCTTTAGGTGTGCCCATCCATATTACTCTCTCCCTCCCATAATATAAGAACATTTTTTAAGCTGTTTTAGTTTGAAAAACATCCTCATATTATGGGACGAAGAGAGTACTTGATTCAGGTTATGACTGTACGGCCTTGAAATGGAGGTCCTCGATGCTCAGCGTGACCATTGAATAGATCTCCACGGTTTCTCCACGGGTCGTCCTGTTCAAGCCATCTTCGATGCCCCATGTACACGATTTTCCCAGACCCGCCATCTTTCCTTGATGTTAGCTGCTGAGACGTCGTATCATCCATGCACCGCGTGCATCCGCAATATCCATGGCACACCTGGCCTGCCACATATCCGTAACCGAGATAGTCGTGCACTGTCGTGATCAGCGCGGCTCTCATGTTGAAATACTCGCCTTTGCTAGCGTCCCATGTCTTGACCGGTGTTTTCCATAACGTGTCTAACTCCTCTTGAAGTAGCCCCAAATACCAATTAATATTATTTCCTGGTTGTTTCGGCCCTTGAATAAGCATGCTCATGTGAATGTACTTCGATTTCATGCACAACCAGGGGGGAGGTTGTACATCCATTCAAACACGGGCCATGTTCTATGGTTGGTGTTCTGGTTGCCAAACGGATTCATGCCATCGGTACACGCGCCGAGCACGATGTTCCTTGCATCATATTCAAAATACCGATAGAAGCTGTTCAACGCTCTCCACTGGCTTCCATCATTCACGTGTCTCAGCTTTGGATCATCTCCATCGTCGGGCTTCTTCCTCTCCGCGTGACAGCACATTAGCTTTGCTTCCTTAGGATCTATAAAATACCTCTAGAAACGGGGAGTGATCGGTAAGTACCATACAACTTTCTGGGGACATTTCTTCCCGGCCTTCTTGTATCGAGAAGCATTGCACACCGGACAACTTGTTTTTTCCGCGTGCTCCTTCCGATAAGTTATGCAATCGTTGATGCATGCATGGTATTTAACGTGTGGCAGATCAAGAGGGCACACGATCTTCTTGGCCTCATCAACACTAGTAGGACATAGATTACCCGCGGGAAGAACATCCTTTAGGTACTTGAGATGCTCATCAAGGCTAGTGTCGGTCCATTTGTTTTTAGCCTCCGTCTTCAGGAGTTGGAGCGTGAAACTCAAGCGGGTCACCTCAGGATTGCAACCATCATACAATGGAGTGTTCGAGTCTACCACCAGTTTCTCCAGCTTAGCCTCCTCTCTAGAAGCAGCTCTCTCAGTACTCGTCTCCTTGCAAAGCAATGCTTGAACATGAGGGTCCCGCACACGATTGAACTTAGTACCGACGAACTCTGCTGCGTGGAGTCCATGTCGTTCTCTCCGCCGCCATGTCCGGCCCCTTCTCCTCCCCCATGTCCGGCCCCTTCTCCGCTGCCATGTCCGGCCTCTTCCCCGCCGCCATTATCAATCATCTCTTCGTCTTGCCCCGTGTCATCATTGCCTGCCCCGTCGGCATCCTCAACATCGTCATCGTCATCTTCAGTTATCCACCGAGTATAGCCATCCATGAAACCAGTGACGAGCAGGTGCGCTTCGACACGACCATCGTCATAGGGGTCGAGCCAAACTATTCCTTTGCATTTTCGACACGGACATAAAACCTTTGTCAGGTTATTTTCTTTCATGTCCTGCACCGCCGACCACAACCACCTGTCCACCATCGTTCCACTGACCATCATGAACGTCTGCACGGTAATAATAAAACAAATTGATTATAAAAATGCATGCATGCATGCATCAAAGTCATACAAAAATTCGGCATGACCTTTCCAAAAAATAGGACATATATGGATCTATAGTTTGCCCGGAATTTGCCGAAACGGAAATAAATCGACATTTCGGCAAAACATAGGTAACTCAAAAGCACAATTTGGCATCAACTCATGCCACACACACAATTTCCATAAACATATCACACACACATAAACATAGGCAACTCAAAAGCACAATTTAGCGTCAAAGCATGAAATTTTAATCACCTCTATCTCGAGATCGAGCACACGGTGAAGATGATGTTGTAGGGAGATCAAAAGTGCACAAAGCTCTTCTTGACAAAGATAGATCTAGTTAGGGGGCAAATAGGTCACTTAACTAAATCCTACATCTACCTAGCAACTGAAAGTGCGTTATATCGACTAGAGGGGGGGTGAATAGGCGATTTTTATGAATTCTTCACTGAGGAATTTGCTGGTGAGGAAATTCCTTAGCGAAGAACTACTTGCAGCGGAATAAGTACTCAGAAGTAAACATAACAGGATACAAACATAGTCATCACGATGAAATGAAGACAAACACAGAGTACAGAAAGCATAAACACAGGATAACAAGATGAAGACAACCAGACTGAAGAAATTGAACTGAGGAATTTGTGAAAGTCTTTAGTCAAAGTCTTCAAGCACAAATATGAACAACATTCAACACAGTAATGAGGAAATGAAAGGGTTGAGGAGATAGAACCAGTTAGTTGGTGAAGACAATGATTTGGTAAACCAGTTCCAACTGCTGTCTCAGTTGTACGTCTGGTTGGAGCGGCTGAGTATTTAAACTCGAGGACACGCAGTCCCGGACACCAAGTCTGTGAGCCGCAACTCAGGACACCCAGTCCTCACCGTATTCTCCTTGAACTAAGACCACGTAGGTCTCGTCCAATCACTCGTGGTAAGTCTTCAGGTGACTTCGAAACCTTCACAGACTTGGTCACTCGGTGATCCACAATTCCTCTTGGATGCTCTAGACCTTGACGCCTAACCGTCTGGAAGAAGCACAGTCTTCAAAGGTAACAAGCGTCGGATCCACGCGGGATCAATTTCTTCAGTGATGCTCAATCACTTTGGGTTTGTGGGGGTTTGGTTTTGGGATTTTCCTCACTCGATGATTTTCGCTCAAAGTCCTCAGAGGATGGGTTGCTCTCAAATGACAAGTGTCAAGTTCTCTCGGAGCAGCCCGACATGATAAGACATAAATGCCCTTCAATGATGTGACCGTTAGGTGGATAAGATATTTTGGACAGCCGGCACGCAGCACAGCAACGGTCGGAATTTTGACTCTCAAATTCCTCAGGGCTATCATGTTCCTCACTGTGTAGGCAATTCGCACTGGCGAATTCCTAACTCCTCAGTCAGAGCAAAGTCATCAGTGACCAGAAGAACTGCGTCTCTGTCACTGAAGAAATTGACTGAACTGTATGAGATTTCCAATGGCTTCACTCGAAGGGATTGGTAGGTGTAGGATTTTGAGTTGAGCATCACATGGAAATTTTTCCTTAGTATTTCCTCGACCCCCTTTAATAGTACGGTGTTTCCTATGACTCAAGAAAGAGAAAATGAAACTACGAAAACAAAAGTCTTCACGCTTCATGTTCTGCAATTTATTATCAAGTCTTCAAGGTCACACCAATTTCTTCAGTTTCAAAGTCTTCAGAATATCAAAGTCTTCAGTCGAAGAACTTCATTTTTAGGGGTCGACTTTCTCTGTAAATATCAAACTCCTCATAGACTTATAGACCTGTGTACACTCACAAATGCATCAGTCCCTTAACCTATAAGTCTTCAATACACCAAAATCACTAAGGGGCACTAGATGCACTTACAATCTCCCCCTTTTTGGTGATTCATGACAACATAGGTTAAGTTTTCAACGGGGATAAATATATGGAGTGTAAATACTGATATTGAGGAATTTGATTACAAGATATAGAAGAACTCCCCCTGAATATGTGCATAGTGAGGAATTTGCTTTTGAAGAAATGCACATTTGAAGAATTGAATCATGGAGATCTCCCCCTATCACTACAGGAAACAGGTAATTTGCCGTCTGTGAGTCACAGACGGCAAAGACCTAAATCCAGACGGCAAAGATTTTGCCGTCAGGAAGCAGACGGCAAAGTCAGACGGCAAAGATAAGTCGGCAAAGAATACTTTGTCGTCAGCTTTTTATCAGACAGACGGCAAAGACTTTGCCGTCAGCCAAATCTGCTTCGCCGTCACCCTTATAAATCACAGACGACAAAGAATAGTAATTTTGCCGTCAGCCAAACTATATCTTTACCGTCAGCTATTTGTGTCTTTGCCATAAGCCTCGTATATCACAGATGGCAAAATAAAGGGATCAAATAAAAAAACAGCACTGTTGTTCTCGAGGAATGCGGTCAACGCACGCAGTGCACTGCCCATGTTTCTTCTTCTTTTAACAGGCAAAGGCTCGGCCATATTTTAGTGCTTTCATTCCATTGCAGTGCAGTACAAATGCAAACATGACCCTGAAAAAACTAAAGCTACAGAATAGTCCTGAAAATTAACACAAAGGACCCTAAAAAGGAAAACTAAAACTCAATCGGGTCCTTCTTCACCCCTGCAGTGCTCTGTTTGCCCGACCGTCCGGCCCCAACGCTCGCCGCACTGCTCTGCCGTGCTCTGCTCGCTGCACAGCCGCCAGGCCCGGCTCAGCTCAACCATGTCGCTCCGGCGTAGCAGCGCTCAGGAGATGACTCGCTCCAACGGCACGATGAGCCACTCGAGGGAGGTCGGGGATGGGCAGTACTTGACCGGCGAAGCTCGCGAGGTGGAGCGCCCGGCTGCTCTAGCGGCGGAGCTCGCGAGGCGGGGCGCACGACCAGCGGGCGAGGAGGAGCTCGGAGTGCGGACGGGCTTGGGTGCACGGCCGGAGGAGCTGCGGTGCGCAGGGCCGCCGGGTGAGGATGAGCTCGCGAGGTGGACCTTCACGCGACGCTGGCGAGGTGGCGGACGGGCGGGAGGGTCCTGGGCGTGGCGGCGGACGGACGGGCGGGACGTCGCTGACCGCGGCGTGCCGCTGCTTGGGGACGGGCGAGCGCCGGGCTCAGCGTCCGGCTGCTCGGGGACGCG
>NC_041385.1:2326820-2361628 GCF_002162155.2 Triticum dicoccoides | reverse complement strand
TGTGGCTGCTCGTGGGAGAAGTAGGGAGCAGGGAGCAGGAGCTAGGAGGGCGCTGGCGGGCGGAGTGCTACTGTACGGGAAGGTGGAGAGAAGAGGGAGCACGGGGGAGGAGATGGGAATCGAGGGTGGGTAGGTAGGGTCGTGGGCTCGTGGGTGGGGGCGTGCGTGGGGGTGCGTGCGTCGTGGGGTGGGCGGAGGCGTGCTTTCGACGGCGTGTGATGTGCGTGTGAGATACTGCCAAGTCATTGATCCGTGTGGTTGATCCGCGTGATGTGCTTCTTCTTTGCCGTCTGTGAAAATAAATACAGACGGCAAAAGGATCACTTTGCCGTCTGCAGAAAAAACACAGACGGTAAAGAATCTTTGATGTCTGCCAAAACAAATACAGACGGAAAAGATTCTTTGCCGTCTGTGATTTTTGTTGCAGACGGCATAGCGAGCTCTTTGCCGTCTGTATTTATTTTCGCAGACGGCAAATTTTATTTTACCGTTAGTTTTTCTTTGCCGCCAACTATTGGCGGCAAACCCATTCGTTGCCGTCTGCCCGACGAAAAGCTGACGGCAAAGACGTCTCCTGACGGCAAATTACTTGTTTCCGTAGTGTATATCTTGTAATTCATACACGCATTTGATATATAATATGAAGAATTTGAAATGCATGATGAAATATGGTGCCTGATGAGATTCAGCATGCGTGCAATAATATTAGCGAGGAATAAGCATGCTGAATAACACATCAAAAGTATCAAACCACAGTGCATCATCAGAGCACTATGCACCGTTCAAAAGTATCAGGGCACCATCGGGTTTAAGATTACAACTCGATCCAGCAAAAAGTTTCGGAAGAACGAGAGTTGTAACTTAACAAAATGCCCATAATATAAACCCGCTTGAAGACTAACTCAGATTTCTCCCCCTTTGTCATCAAATGACCAAAAGGATCGAAACTGAGGACTAATGCCCCTGCAGAATTTCAAGTTGATGGAGGAGCGCCAGCATTGTCGGGGTTGTTTGTTGAAGTAGGGCATGCCGCAGTGTCGTCCAAATCTTCATGTTCATCAGTTTCACGCGACGAAGAATAAGAGCTGGCCACCAGATCAGGAACTTTGACTCTCTTGAATTTCTTCGGAGGTGGTGCAGACCAGTCAAATGCTTCCTGGAGACCCATAGTCTTCAGTTCTTCCGCGGTATATACATGAGTGAGAACAGCCCAGGTGCGGTTGAGGGTTTCATGAAGGTGATAATGGTTTTTCTTCACAACATTATGGGTTGAGGTCATGTTGTGAAGAATAGCAGCAAACTGACGCTTCACCCATTTGTGATTGCGATCAACCTTCTGATGGAGACTGAGGAGTAACTCACGGTCAGTCATCACCCTGGGTGCTGTGGCTTGAGGCTTTTGCTTGGCTGAGGTATTTGCGGCAGTGTCATATGTGGCAGAATCGTCATTGGTGGAGTAAGATGTAGCCAGACGAAATTGACCATCCAATGGACGAGTGCCTTCATCGATCACAGCAGTTCCCTTGCCTTTGTCATCAGATGATGAAACTGGTCGCTTGAGGACTTCAATGAGAGGCAGTAGCTACCATGGTTCAGAGTGTCAGCCTTGTAATTCAGTGAAGATCTTGCCCTTATGAATCTCATAATCCAAGGCGCATAGGGCTTCAGCTCGAAAGGTGACATTGCAACATTAGCAAGAGTCCTCATGAAGAAATCATGGAAGTTGACGGGAACGCCATGAATGATGTTGAAAAGCATGTTCTTCATGATGCCAACAACATCTTCATCATTTGAGTCGTGGCCTTTGATTGGACTCATTGTCTTCGTCAGGATTCGATAGACAGTCCGGGGCACATATAGCAAGTCCTTGATGAGGAATTTGGTTCGTGGGGCCTGCCCTGGCTTCAAAGGCTTCATGAGCACTTGCATAAAATGATTCGTCAGTTCAGGGTCACTGTAGATGCAACGTGCACTGTCATGGGGAGGATCAAGAGGAAGGACACGAAGCAATTCAGTTGCTGGTGCCTTGTAGTGAGTGTTCTTGGTCATCCAATCCAGTACCCATGAATTGACATCTTCAGCATCTCCGGTGATATGCAGTGTGGCGTAGAACTGAAGAATGAGTTCTTCATTCCAATCACAGATATCAGTGCAGAAATTCAGTAGTCCTGCATCGTGAATAACACTGAGGACTGGCTCGAAGCACGGCAGAGATTCCATATCCACATGAGGAATATGTTCATGATCGAAGATTTTGTCCTTGTCAAAGAGCACTGAGGAATAGAAGTTGGCTTGAGTAGCAGTCCAGAAACGCCTCTTCCTTATGCGAGCAGAGTCATATGGATTATAATCAGTGAAGAACACATGCTCAGAAAAGAAGTCTCCAGCCTTGAATTTTTGCTTGCTTGAGAACGGATTCTTCGGTTTGGGCAAAGGAGTGTTAGTGATTTGCAGCACAACCTCAGGAATCGCGAGCTCAGGTACTGCAGGCTGAGGAATTTCTGGTTCCTCTTCTTGTGCAACTTGAGGATCAACAGCAGCAGGTTCTTCAACACTAGCGGCTGGAATTTCTTCATGAACAGATGAAGTGGGATGAGTTTCTTCAGAGCCCATTTGAACAGTTGTAACCGGGGACTGAGGAATCTGTTGAATAGGAGTGAAGAGAGGAGTATTTGGATGCTGACTTTCCCAAAAGTCATCATTCATCACTGGTGTTGTGCATCCAATATCCACATCTTCATCTTCTTTTTCAATTTCCTCAACACCAGCCTCTTCAGCTGTGAACTGAGGCATAGGTGAGGAAACGACTGTCGTTGAAGGGGATGCTTCCACTTCAATTTCTTCATCAAACTGCTCTGACGTAGCAGCAGAATGATTTTCTTCATCAGATCTGCTTGGGATCTTGTAGTCTTCTCCATAAGGAACAATTCCCTTTGATGACATGGAGGAAATCGGAACGGCATCAATAGGATTTTCAAGAGAGCTGGTCATTGGCTTCATCTTCTTCGCAGCCGAAGAATTTGACGCAGCTGATGCCTTCCTTTTCTTCACTGCAGCTCGCTCTGCAGCCTTGGTCTTCTTCACTTCATAGGCAGAAGGAAGAATCGGAGTTGGTGTTGGCACGGGACGAGCTAAGGACTGTGGTTGATTTTCTTCAGGCGCAACTGATGCAGTTGCCCTGATTTCTTCAGATTCTTCAGGCGCACCACTAGTGGATGCCCTGGCAATTTTTTCAGCGGCTGGAATGGAGTCATCAGCCCTGGAACTTGTGTTTTCATCAGCAGGCTGAAAGTCATCAGCGGTGCTGGCATGTTCTTCAGCAGGCTGAGCAGAGTCTGCAGCCTAAGGAATTTCTTGTTGCGATGGGAATGCAATAGTTATCATTTTCTTCGTCAGGTTGACGAAGCGCACTTTGGCTCCTTGCCAATCAGCATTGTATGCATCGAAGTCCTTGCTGAGGGCTTGGATTTTAGATTGAGCCTTGAGAAGTTCTTCAGGTGTCAGTCTGACAATGTTCTTCTTCAGAAGCTTCTCCTTTCTAGCTTGAGCTCTCTTTATCTCACGAGCCTTCCATTTATCTTGAGAGATGAAATGGGTCAGCATGTGACTTTGACCAGGAGTCAGAGGCAGATCAGGCATTGGAGTGTTTGGATCCTGGTGCCAGAGGTCAATGTATTCAAGGATCTTCTTCGGATCCAACAGCAGTGGCACAGATGTGCCTTTGGCTCTAACGGCCTTTGCTTGTCTGTCTCTGATGATTTCAGCAAGTTCTTCATCAGAGGCCTCATCATCAGAGGGCACTTGGAACGCAACCTGTTTCTTCCTTGGACTTGGCGAGGACCGTGTCCAGCTGTTGCTTTTGTCTTCAACAGAGAGGGGCCTGATGAGGACATTGGTGCAGCTGAGGAACTTGTTGAGACACCAGAAGCAATTGAGAAACCCTGAGTCCTTTGGCATGTAGCCAGATGCACAGGAGTTGAGGACTTTGAGGGAGCTGCTGAGGACTTTGGTGGAGCAGTAGTAGTCTGAGGAATTTGCCGTGAGGGCGCAGCTGAGGAACTTGGCCGTGAGGGCGCTGAAGGTGAAGCACTTGGCTTACGAGCAGGCTTCTTCGGCATGGATTTCCTCGGTTTGACCGAGGTCTCAGCAGTAGCAGCAGCGGCAGAATCCTCATTGAATTTCCTCACTGCCTCCTTGGCTTGTCTTGCCAGTTTTGCTTGGCGCCTAGCCCATTCTTCAGGAAAGTCCTCACCACGCTTGATGCTGGTGGGATCAGCTACTTGGCCAGGTGCCAATAGAGCTCTTGGGCATGGAGGATTTAAGGCAAATTTCTTCATGTACTTAGGAGTAACATATCGGTATTCCCTCCATTCTCGTGCCCATCGTCGTTAAATCCTCTGGATGCGCACTTTGCGCTGATTCTTGTTTTCTTTGCCAAACTTGGCTTCATCACATGTGCAATAATCCTTGTATATTTCATCAGGGATTTCGAAAGCTGTCATGACCTTAGGTTTCTTTCCTCCTTTCTGCGGTCTCTTTCCTTCAGCCATTTTCTTCAGATGAGGAATTTGAACAATTGAGCACTCTGAAGAAGTATGCAGTTTTTCTTCGAGGAACGCTGCAAATGAGTTAAGTTGATGAGAACCTAGTGATTCAGTAGCGGACATGAGTACCTGTGAACAGAGTGTAGGTGCGAGGAATTTGGAGAGGTCATATGTGTTCTCAGAAGATTTTTCGAAAAGACAAGTTTTGAGGAATTTGACCAGTTGAGCCTTGAGGAATGTCACTAAGCGTTCTTGTCTTAGGTTCCAGAGTTGTACAGATCGAAAATCCGCACAATTGAGGAATCTTGAAGAAAATGAGTGCTTAGAGAGATGGATCAAGAGCATACAGTGTGTGAGGTGTTCATATGTGAAGATTTGAAGAATAAAACACCTTTGAAGATTTTCAGAAAAACTTGAGAATCAAAGTGAGTAATAAAAGTAACTTTTAATTACCCGAACTGAAGAACACGACGAACTGAGATGAACAAATGTGAAGTTCGTCCGGTTCGATCTCCCACGCCCTAACTTGGCAGAGGGAGATATCTACGGCGGCGGCGGAGTGAAGATTTCCGCAGCCGGCGCGAGTACGACGGCGACGAGGTCGAGGCAGTGAAGCTCTTCCTCACCGGCAGCGATGGAGTAGCAGCGGCGCTAGGGTTTGAGGAGCTCGAGCGGAGTAAATGAAGTGAGGAAGGGGAGAGGGGTATTTATAGCCACGGTAAAAACTGTTCGCCCGAAGATTTTGGGACGAACATGCCCCTGCCCTTTCTCCTTCAAGTGACATGTGTCACCCACGTACTGTGCAGATGCGATCGTGTAAGATCGTGGGTGATTATAATAATGCATCGTGGGATGCGGAACGGTTTGAGCGGTAAAACCGAAAATCTGGATAAGATTTGTTTTAAAGTTTCGTTCGCAATTTCTTCAGCTGACAAGGACACAGTGAAGACTTTGAACGGGTTTCAAATAGAACGCACATGAAGAATTTGTGAATAGATTGGGTTGAGTATAGCATAGAGGGGGAAGGGTCCAATCAAATTCACTTAGCAGAAAACGCAACTTGAAGAAATAGCCATAAGTGAATGCTGTAGAGGACATAACTCATATATATATATAGCCAATGAAGAAAAACGACGGAAATAGTGAGGATTTTGTGAAGTTGAAGAATTTGAAAAACTGAAGAATTTCAAAAATGAGGAAAAACTCAAATTGAAGATTTTCAACTTTTTGTGGTGGCGTGGGCCACCGTATCAGAATGATGATTTCAGACACCGCGTACAATTGTCGTAGGGTTCTGAGAATCAAATTCTTCATTAATTTCTTCACACTTAGAGTGTTATTCTTCATTGATTGAAGAAAAACGTTTCTTCATGTGTTGCACATCTAAGTCATCAATTTTGCATAAGTGTTAGGATGCGTGTCCTTTTCAAAGAATATTCGAAGACTCTAAGATATTTAGCTCACACCGCAACTTGCTAAATCTCTTCTCATCCAAGGGCTTGGTGAAGATATCAGCTAGCTGTTCTTCAGTCTTCACATGCTCGATGGAGATGTCGCCCTTCAACACATGATCACGAAGAAAATGATGACGAATCTAGATGTGCTTTGTCTTCGAGTGCTGAACTGGGTTGTGAGCAATCTTGATGGCACTCTCATTGTCGCAGAGGAGAGGCACATTCTTCACGTTGACGCCATAGTCCTTGAGGGTTTGCTTCATCCAAAGCAGTTGAGCACAGCATGAGCCAGCAGCAATGTATTCAGCTTCAGCAGTAGACAGTGATACGCAGTTCTGTTTCTTCGAGGACCAACAGACCAAAGAGCGTCCGAGGAAATGACAAGTGCCAGATGTTGACTTGCGATCCACACGATCACCAGCATAGTCAGAGTCAGAATATCCAATGAGATCAAAAGCAGAGCCCTTGGGGTACCATAATCCTAGTGTTGGTGTGTGAGCTAGATATCGAAGAATATGCTTCACAGCCTTATGGTGTGATTCCTTCGGTGCAGCTTGAAATCGGGCACACATGCAAACACTAAGCATTATATCTGGCCTAGATGCACATAAGTTCAATAAAGAACCAATCATGGAGCGGTATACCTTGTGATCGAAGTCAATACCATTTTCATCAGTGCATAGATGGCCATTTGTGGGCATAGGAATTTTGACGCCTTTGCAATCTTGCATGCCGAATTTCCTCAGTACATCTTTGAGGTATTTCTCCTGAGATATGAATATGCCATTGCGCTGCTGACGGATTTCAAGACCTAAGAAGAATTTCAAATCTCCCATCATAGACATTTGATATTCTTCACTCATCATATAGGCAAATTCATCACTATAACGTTGGTCAGTACAGCCAAAGATAATATCATCAACATATATTTGGCACACAAACAGTTCACCATCATAAGATTTAGTAAATAGAGTAGGGTCAAGTGAACCGGGTGTGAAGCCATTCTTCACGAAGAATTACTTCAATGTATCATACCACGCCCGAGGGGCTTGCTTGAGGCCATAGAGGGCCTTATTGAGTCTGAAGACTTTGTCAGGATTCTTTGGATCTTCAAAACCTGGGGGTTGAGCAACATATACTTCTTCCTCAAGCTTACCATTGAGGAATGCACTTTTCACATCCATTTGATATAAGATGATATCATGATGGTTAGCGTAAGCAAGTAATATGCGAATAGCCTCAAGTCTAGCAACAGGTGCAAAAGTTTCATCGAAATCAATTCCTTCAACCTGTGTGTAGCCTTGAGCTACTAGTCGTGCCTTATTCCTCACCACAAGGCCATTTTCATCTTGCTTGTTGCGGTAGATCCACTTTGTGCCAATGATATTATGCTTGCGAGGATCTGGGCGATTGACCAATTCCCAGACATTGTTTAGCTCGAACTGATGTAATTCTTCTTGCATAGCCTGAATCCACTCCGGTTCCAGAAATGCTTCATCTACCTTAGTGTGCTCTGTGATAGAGACAAAAGCATAGTGCCCACAAAATTTAGATAAATGTGAAGCTTTTGAGCGTGTGAGAGGACCTGGTGCGCTAATGTCATCGATGATCTTCTCCACTTGCACTTCTTTTGCAACGCGAGGATGAGCTGGTTGTCGCTGAGGAATTTGATCAGCATTTTCTTCAGCACCATTTTCTTCATCATGTTCTTCAGGTGCATCAGCTCGACGTTCTTCATGAACAGGAATGAATTTTTCAGCAGATTCTTCAGTAGGAATGACATCCTCAGTTGCCTTGAGCTTGATAGCATCCTCAGGTGCTGGTTCATCTAACACAGAAGGTAGGTGCTCTCTTTGCGAGCCGTTAGTTTCATCGAACCGCACATCTACAGTGTCAACAATCTTGTGAAGAACAATGTTGAAGACTCTGTAGGTGTGCGAGTCCTTTCCGTAACCAAGCATAAAACCTTCATGTGCTTTCAATGCAAATTTAGAGTTGTGGTGAGGATCTCTAATGCAAATTTAGTCTTGTGAGATGAAGACTTTGAGGATTTTGATGACGAAGATTTTGATGATTTCTTCTTTTTCTTTGCATCATCAGAACTGTAATCCTTGTATTTCTTCTTCTTCATTTCCTTTTCCCACTGAGGACAATCTTGGATGTAGTGACCAGGTTTCTTGCATTTGTGGCACAGCCTTCTCTTATAGACACTGGATGAGGAGTCACTGCTTCTTGAGGATTTTCCAAAGCGACCACGTCTTGAGAACTTCTGGAATTTCTTCACGAGCAGTGCTAGCCCCTGCCTCAGTTCTTCAGGATCACCAAGGCTACTACCAGAATCCTCATATTCAGAGTCAGACACAGCCTTGGCCTTCAGGGCACGTGGTTTGCCATAGTTTGAACCATAGAGATCTCTCTTTTCAGCAAGCTGGAACTCATGAGTGTTTAGCCTTTCGAGGATATCAGCAGGATCAAGAGACTTGTAGTCAGCATGTTCTTGTATCATCAGTCCCAAAGTATCAAATGAGGAATCAAGTGATCTCAACAGTTTCTTCACTACTTCATGATCAGTGATGTCAGTGGCACCGAGGGCTTGAAGCTCATTTGAGATGTCAGTGAGGCGATCAAAGGTTTGTTGGACATTCTCATTGTCGAGTCTTTTGAAGCGGTTGAAGAGATTCCGAAGAACATCGACTCGAGAGTCACGCTGAGTTGAAACTCCTTCATTTACTTTGGACAGCCTATCCTAGATAAGCTTAGCAGTTTCCAAAGCACTCACTCTTCCATACTGTCCTTTGCTCAGATGGCCACATATGATATTCTTCGCTTGAGAATCGAGTTGTTTGAATCTCTTCACATCGGTAGCGTTCAATGAGGGTGTGACAGAGGGAACACCATTTTCCACAACATACCAGAGATCGTTATCAATTGCCTCAAGATGCATTTGCATCTTGTTCTTCCAGTATGGATAGTCCGTCCCATCAAAGGTAGGACACCCAGCCGAGACCTTGATCATACCTGCGGTAGGCATAACTAAAACTCCAGGCGGTTAAACCAAAATCACACAGAACAAGGGAGTACCTTGCTCTGATACCAATTGAAAGTGCGTTATATCGACTAGAGGGGGGGTGAATAGGCAATTTTTATGAATTCTCCACTGATGAATTTGCTGGTGAGGAAATTCCTTAGCGAAGAACTACTTGCAGCGGAATAAGTACTTAGAAGTAAACATAACAGGATACAAACATAGTCATCACGATGAAATGAAGACAAACACAGAGTACAGAAAGCGTAAACACGGGATAACAAGATGAAGACAAACAGACTGAAGAAATTGAACTGAGGAATTTGTGAAAGTCTTCAGTCAAAGTCTTCAAGCACAGATATGAACAACATTCAACACAGTAATGAGGAAATGAAAGGGTTGAGGAGATAGAACCAGTTAGTTGGTGGAGACAATGATTTGGTAAACCAGTTCCAACTGCTGTCTCAGTTGTACGTCTGGTTGGAGCGGCTGAGTATTTAAATTCGAGGACACGCAGTCCCGGACACCCAGTCTCTGAGCCGCAACTCAGGACACCCAGTCCTCACCGTATTCTCCTTGAACTAAGACCACGCAGGTCTCGTCCAATCACTCGTGGTAAGTCTTCAGGTGACTTCCAAACCTTCACAGATTTGGTCACTCGGCGATCCACAATTCCTCTTGGATGCTCTAGACCTTGACGCCTAACCATCTGGAAGAAGCACAGTCTTCAAAGGTAACAAGCGTCGGACAAGGTAGTCAGAATCCCGAGTTGACTGCTAGAATCCTACGACTTCACGACCCTACGGAAGCATGTCGATCCAAATCCCACTATGAATCCGGATCAGGTAGAATCCATGTTGAGTCACGATCCAAATCATAGAATCCTGTACAAAACTGTATAATCCTGACTATGCTATCGATTACATCCGATTCTACTAACTTATCTAAGCCATTTGCTTAGTATAGCAAAATAGTATGCCATCATCCAAACCCCTTTTCATATACCTCATGGACCTTTATTCCCCTCCCAAGTCCAAATGCTCAGCCGCGGACACCTTTGATCCAGCTCTTAGAAACCCTAGATCGAAATTGAGGATCAGGCTTGTCAACATATGGAATTGGCGTGAAAAGGAGGGTGCTTCAAGATTGATCGGAGAAGGAGAGCAAGACCCTTCAAGGTTTAGCATTGTAGGTCAGATAGACAAGTGATCGACTATTCACGCACTCTAAAAAGAACATTAGTAAAATTCATGCATTGAAGGTTTAAATGTTCTATATATTTCCCTCTCATATATGTTCCATACATGCGAGCTACATGGTAGGTTAGCCATAAAAAGAAGTGGAATACAACTAGCATTGATGTGTATGTTCTTTGCTCCATATTTAGTGTCAAAACTCTATAGGACCCATATAAATTTCTTGTGTGCATACAAAATATCTTATTTGAGTAAATCTAGTAGAATCCTCGATTCCACGACTCGATCTTACGACTCGATTCTGTCTGAGGAAAACCGATCCGACTCCGAATCCCGACTCTGACTAGACAAACACAGAGTACAGAAAGCGTAAACACAGGATAACAAGATGAAGACAAACAGACTGAAGAAATTGAACTGAGGAATTTGTGAAAGTCTTCAGTCAAAGTCTTCAAGCACAGATATGAACAACATTCAACACAGTAATGAGGAAATGAAAGGGTTGAGGAGATAGAACCAGTTAGTTGGTGGAGACAATGATTTGGTAAACCAGTCCCAACTGCTGTCTCAGTTGTACGTCTGGTTGGAGCGGTTGAGTATTTAAACTAGAGGACACGCAGTCCCGGACACCCAGTCTCTGAGCCGCAACTCAGGACACCCAGTCCTCACCGTATTCTCCTTGAACTAAGACCACGCAGGTCTCGTCCAATCACTCGTGGTAAGTCTTCAGGTGACTTCCAAACCTTCACAGATTTGGTCACTCGGCGATCCACAATTCCTCTTGGATGCTCTAGACCTTGATGCCTAACCGTCTGGAAGAAGCACAGTCTTCAAAGGTAACAAGCGTCGGATCCACGCGGGATCAATTTCTTCAGTGATGCTCAACCACTTTGGGTTTGTGGGGGTTTGGTTTTGGGATTTTCCTCACTCGATGATTTTCGCTCAAAGTCCTCAGAGGATGGGTTGCTCTCAAATGACAAGTGTCAAGTTCTCTCGGAGCAGCCAACCAACTAGTGGTTGTAGGGGGCGGCTATTTATAGCCTAGGGAGCAGCCCGACATGATAAGACATAAATGCCCTTCAATGATGTGACTGTTAGGTGGATAAGATATTTCGGACAGCCGGCGCGCAGCACAGCAACGGTCGGAATTTTGACTCTCAAATTCCTCAGGGCTATCATGTTCCTCACTGTGTAGGCAATTCGCACTGGCGAATTCCTAACTCCTCAGTCAGAGCAAAGTCATCAGTGACCAGAAGAACTGTGTCTCTGTCACTGAAGAAATTGACTGAACTATATGAGATTTCCAATGGCTTCACTCGAAGGGATTGGTAGGTGTAGGATTTTGAGTTGAGCATCACATGGAAATTTTTCCTTAGTATTTCCTCGGCCCACTTTAACAGTACGGTGTTTCCTATGACTCAAGAAAGAGAAAATGAAACTACGAAAGCAAAAGTCTTCACGCTTCATGTTCCTCAATTTATTATCAAGTCTTCAAGGTCACACCAATTTCTTCACTTTCAAAGTCTTCAGAAAGTCTTCAGAATATCAAAGTCTGCAGTCGAAGAACTTCATTTTTAGGGGTCGACTTTCTCTGTAAATATCAAACTCCTCATAGACTTATAGACCTGTGTACACTCACAAACGCATCAGTCCCTTAACCTATAAGTCTGCAATACACCAAAATCACTAAGGGGCACTAGATGCACTTACAGCAACCTAATTTGGGAGGAGACAACTTCAACTAGTGGAGGGGGAAGGTAAAAGTGAAAGAACATGCATTAATGGAGGTGGTGTAGTTAGGTAGGAGTAATGAAGAGAGAGAAAGGTAGATAGAAAAGGGAGAGTAATGGGGGAGAAGTATTGAGGAAGAAGAAGAGTGAGAGGGGAGCATGTGGGAGGTAGGGGAAAGGGAAGAGATGAGAGGGAGGGGGAGGGACGGGTGGGGAAAAAATGGTGGGTTGGTGCGGATTAGCAGTAGCGCGGGAGTTAAAACGCGCTGCTGCTAAGGAAGTAGCAGCAGCGCGCTTTGGGCAACGGCGCTACTGCTAACCGGGACAAAAAAGTGTGCCAATTTGAAATTTAGCAGCAGCAATCTCAGAAAAAGCGCGCTACTACTACATCCATAGCAGTAGCGCGGCTCACGGCACCGCGTTGCTACTAAATGGAGTTTGGGGGACACCGCCGGTCGATATTTGTAGCAGCGCGGTTTACACTGAGCGCGCTACTGCTAAAAACTTGTCAGTAGCGAGTTTCCCGCACACGCGCTACTACTAATTAGCAGCAGCGCTCCTTTTTGAGCCGCGCTGCTGCTAAAATTCTGTGTATAGACTTTTCCCTAGTAGTGCCGACCTTATATCCCTCAGTGTTGTACGACAAAAACATTGCGGGTCAAGACGAAATATTAGATAAATAAAACTAACTCATATATTGCAATCTAAATCGAACAAGATCCAAACGATTCAAACTACTGGTACGGAAATACAAGGTACCACTATGATACTACGATCCAGTAATCCTAGCCTTCGTCATACCGTGACTAAGGTAGTTTTATGGCTAGCATATGCCTACTAATTTCCCATTTCTGCCTCTTAATCAGCTCCTCCGTGACGTAGTCTGACACCTTCGGCTCCGCTTGGTAAGTCTGGCTTCTTGTAGAGGAACTCTCCATCTTTTCAGGATCCTCCAGCTTCTCGTCTGTAGGGACTCGAAGGGGTTTAAAATACAAGGGATGAGTACAAGAGGTACCCAACAAGTTCATAGCTATTATGAGGTGGATATGCACTAATGCTAGTATTGATTTCAAATAGGTCTCATCAATGAGTTTTGGAAAATATCTATAGCAGTCGAGTTTTAATAAAACATGGATCAACAGACTTCACGGGTTGTCAAAACCTTCGATGGTTCCTTTTCAACCGCCTTTGCCGATCTTACCCAGATCAGTGAGTTGACAAGCCACAATTCAGTACACTCCGCAGAGGTGAGTTACTTTACCCACGAGCGATTAACTTAACCCTTATGAAGGGTAGGTAGCCCATCACACATTCCAGTAGTGTGAAGCCAGCCAGGCCAAGGTCCGAGTCGTATAGCTCTCCCCTAGGTGTCGCACGTCATACCCATTGGCAACATGATGTACGCCTCCCAGGTCCCTATAACATTTGCCCCACACTTCGATACAAATCATCACACGACGCTAGCCTTGTGTTGGGGCTTTTAACATTGGTCTGGACGTTGGGGATACAATGCCTCTGCCGTGGGCTCTGGGTGATTTCCGTACGATGAAATTGTGCGATAAGGGGTTGGAACCACTAACCTGTCCGTCCCATTCCAAGTCCTGTGGTCAAGCTATCTATAATGTGATTCATATGACAAGAATGGAGCTAGCCATCACGGGATTGATGGAGGTCGTTGCAACTTGCGACTCCGTGTATGGATCAAGCATGTGATATACCTAAGGGAATCTCCAACGCTAACCTCCAAACTAGACACCCCATTTGTCCGCGGATCGGTGGGTATCAGTACACGAACAATGATGCGGGAGTCAGCCATCTATTTGTAGCCGCATACATTTTAAACCTGATTTTAATAAATTGGAGGAATTACATGCAAACTGTATGATTTTCATATAAACCGGACTGAAACATTCACATTTTGGACATATTTTCACTAAATTATTGGAGACTAGCCTAGGCTATTCTAAACTAGTCTATCACCAGGCGCGACAGAGCCCCATTTTCACAAGATGTCTTCCGCATATCCAGCAGCCGCTCATCGGGCTACCGGAGAGCTCATGAGGTATATGCTTCAACGGGATGGGAAGAATATCCTCTGACCGAGGGCAAGTCACCGACTATGAAGGCCGGCAAGATGGTGGCGGTGGCCTCACATGACCTACGACAGCGGGGATGCCTGGATCGTCGTTGCAGTCATAAACTTCGTCCATCGGCTCATCGATCTCCGCAAAGGCAGCTTCTTTCTCCGACCGCAGGACGTCGTACCACCAACGCTCGCGGAGGACGACGCCGGAGGAGCGGTCGGATAGGAGTAGTGCCTCCTGCTCGTCCACGTACTCCTCAATGCCCCTGTCGGCATGCCCCTCCACTTTTATATATAGCGGGCGAATGCGAGTCTCCAGCCAGAGTGGTTTTTAATGCTCGCCTGTACAGGAACGGACATGTGGCGCTCGGGGCGCCGGGGTAGGTTCCTTGGCACATGCAACGGTTTAGTGGAGGTTGGCGGGCAAACTGAAGTTGTTTCAATGCGGAAAGAAGGTGTTCGTAGTTGGCGAGCAGCTGGTGGCACTGTCAGCCTTCGAGCCGCTTCGATGCCGGCTTCAGTGAACGATCGCCTCCACTGCCGGCATGAATGTGGGCAACTGACTTCGGCTGGGAATGTGCGTGGACGCGGGAAAAGGGTTTTTGGTGGGCTAGCTAAGTTAGACGTGGGCGTGACAGCGGTCCGGACGCCCGCAAACCCCCCACCCCAGCTTGTCTCCGGTTTGCGAGAAAAAATGCATCTGGACCGCCCAGGCGATTTGATTTTGCTGGAACCGGCCAGGCGATTTGCTTCAATTGGCAAGATAGTAATGCGTGGTGATTTGCTGGGACCTTGATTTTTTTTTTTTGCTGAAAATAGCTTTTGATTTTGCTAGAACCGGTCAAAAGCAGAGATTTTGCTGCAAACCGGCCAGCAGGGGAGTGGCCACAGCGAGCTGCGCCTGCGAGTGGGCGAGCGGCCATGGTGCTGCCGCCACGGGGCGGTCGGGAGCTGCAATGGTGACCTCGGGCACGCCGACGACCTCAGGCACGACAACGGTGACCTCTTGCGCGACGACGACGACGACTTGTTGCGGCACGCCGGCACGACCAACCGACAGCAAGAGTGGGTCATGGGGCGGCCGACGGGCGCATATTTGAGTGGCCGTGCCGGAGCCGGCGAGCGTGGATGAGGACGAACAGTTGCGCTAGGCTCTATCCTCTTTCTTTTTTCCTTTCGCTTTTTTCTCTGAGATGGACAAAGGATCGTACGGTTTAAAAGTGGCGTATCGGGTGGTAGCGCAGGGACCGGCCCAAGTTTGGGTCGGCGCGCCGGCGTCTATCACTCGCCAATACTTATCTCACATCTAAATCCTAAACTGTTTGATGCAAAGCTTTAAGATTCTTGCACGTAGCGCTTTGTTTTTTTCCGGGAGTTGTTTATTGTCCTGTTTCGTAGCAACATTTTAGAACTGTTTTCGTAGCCGACGTTTCGTCTTTTAGGGGTAGCAAACTTTTCGTAAGCCACGTTAGGTAGTTGCGCTGCTAGTCTATAGGTTATTGCGTTCTTTTTGTTTTGTTGTTGTTTCTTGTTTCTCTTTTTTTATTTGTTTTAAATTATGAACTATTTTAGTTTTGATTTTACTATTTCACATCTAGATATGAAATACTTACCTCACATCTAAGTCTAGAACCATTGGATCTAGATATGATCGGTAGTTTTTTTTTTTTTTGATCGCTAGTTTGATAGATGAATTTTGTGATCGCTAGTTGTTCCACTTTAGTGCGTGTGTAGCGTGTCATTGTTTTCGGTCTGAATCTTGGCTGCTATTTTTGCATCCATCTAGGCCTAGTCTTTGTCTGTGTTCGGGCCCGGTCTGTTAGAGGGATGTGCTTCTTTTTGTTTTGTTTTTTCCAGTGGGCTGCCATTAGAATTACATGGTAGAGTGAGCACGTTTTTCTGGAATCACTAGTTAAGGAGTACTTGTTGCAAAGATCAGTCCAACCCCCAGTTTGCGACAAGAGGCGCACATGCAGCGCGCCACTTGTCGCAACCTGAGAGTTTTCCCTTTTTTCGTTGATCCGTTTATTCAAAACGTTTTATATTTCAAACCGTGCGTTCGAATCTCAAACCGTTTTCACTGTTGGACTCCTCGCATCGAGATCTTCAAAAATAGATCTCATGTTGATAGGTTTTGATGAACTTTTTTTCATGAAAAACCAGACGAAAAAGCCGAACCAGGAGCATGGGTTTTTTCCGTTTCCGAAAGAGGCACGCCCGTGTCTCTCGTGAAAGCACAACCGTGACTCTCACGGAAGCAAAACCGTGCCTATCGTGGAAAAAAAAAGTAAACCCGTTTTTTTCCGTTTTCAAAAGCACGGCCGTGACTCTCAAGAAAGCACAACCGTGCCTCTCGCGGAAGCAAAAACGTGCCTCTCGCGAAAAAAAACGCGTTTTTGCCTTTTCCGAAAGGCACGACCATGACTCTCACGAAAGCATAACTGTGCCTCTCGCGGAAGCAAAACAGTTCCTCTCGCGGAAGAAAAAAACAGAAAACACGTTTTTTTTCCGAAAGGCATGGCCGTGACTCCCGCAAAAGCACAACCGTGCTTCTCGTGAAAGCAAAACCGTGCCTCTCGCAAAAGCACAACCGTGCTTCTCGCGGAAGCAAAACCGTGCCTCTCGTGGAAAGAAAACAGAAACGAGTTTTTTTCCCTTTTCCAAAAGGCACGCCGTGACTCTCACAAAAGCACAACCGTGCCTTTCGCGGAAGCAAAAGTGTGACTCTCATTAAAGAAACGAAAAAGGAAATCGCATTTTTTCACGCAAAATGTTTTTTGGGATTTTTTTTGACCCAAAAGCTAAGGAAGACCGGTAGAAAACCAAAACACCGAAAAAACACGAAAAAAAAACGTTTAGAAAGCCGAAAACGTGTGCATAAAAATAAAAAATAAATAAAATCCGGAGGAAGCGCACAGAGCGCAACACGTGGCGGTCGGCTGAGAGCGCGACACGTGGCGGACGGCTGGAAGCGCCAAGTGGCGCTGATCGTTGCGAGACTCCCGAAGGAGTGCTCGTTAACTAGTTGATCTCCGTTTTTTTTTCTCATGCCTTCTGTTCCTGTTTGCCGTTTGCCGCTCTCTACTTACTACCACTCCCATTCTCATTCTTTTTACCAGCAGTTTTGCTTTTAGTTTTTAGATTGCATTTAAATCATACTTTTCAATTTGTCAACTATGATTCCTACTTTTTTTGTTGAAAGCATGGTGTTGTGCGAGAGGCCCAGTGGCCCATCATGTGCAATTTTTCAACTTTTTTTATTGTTTCCTTTTTCTTTGACTTGTCTCGTTTCTGTTTTGTGCATAGCACATCTAAGTATTTTCTTTTGGAAAAAAGCTTACCTTCAACCGACCGATAACGCTCGCGCGTCCGCCGGCTCCGAGTCCGTAGGATCGTGTGTTGATCAGACGGACGAGAGCGTTCCTCGCTTCCGCGTCACGCGCAGACGTTTCTGAAAATGGGCGGCTGTTTCAGGAATCATTTATGCAGCTGTAACGCTCTCGTAGTGCTCCCGCTCCCGCAGCTCCATTGTGTCTGTTAGGGCGGCGGTGGGTGGGATCTGGTAGGGCAACGGCGGGCGGCGACGGCGCCCGGTGTGGGGTGACGCGGGCGCATCCAACGCCATGGCGCTTCGGGGTCGGCGGTGGCCGGCGACGACACAAGCAGGTACGGCCGCGTGCTCCTTCCCCCCATTTCCGGTCGGCTCTCAGATGGTTCTCCTCTGCTCGACGGCTCCTCCTCGGCGGCTACGCGGGCTCATCGCAGCGGTGCTCTATTGTAGTGAGGCGCCCTCGTCGGCGCCACCGATGTAGGTCTTGGACTGTAGATGTGTAGTTGTAGTAGGGGATTGAGATTTCTCAGATCTGTTTGTTGCAGAAACTTCTGATTCCTTTGTAGCTAAAATTGGCTCGTTATAGCGATGTGTTGTAGGAATTTTTGTAGCTCAAATTTGGCTGTAGGTGCTCTCATCCATGGCCGTGCTAACTTTGCAACATGGGTCCTGTTGCAGAAAATTAGATGTGGCAGAGATGTTGTTTTAATTTTTGCAACAAGGGTCTTGTTGCAGAAAATTAGACACAACAGAGGATGTTGTTGTGATTTTTGCAACAAGGATCTTGTTGCAGAAAATTAGACGTATGAAAGATGTGCAGCAAATTAGACGCTTGTTTCTGCAACTCGACCGTTGTTTCAGGAATTTGTAGAAGATGAGGTTTCGCAACAAGGTCTTGTTGCAGGAAATCGGAGAAGCCCAGATCTTGCAACAAGAGCATCGTTGCAGGAAATTAGAGAGGAGGATTGAACGCCTCGCATCACGCATCGAATGGCTCGGGAGACACATGTTTCTGCAACACGACCGTTGTTTCAGGAATTAATGGATCGGGGGAGGAGACCGAGCCGCGCGCCAAAAGTAGATCGGACGGCTACGCGCGGGTACATCGAACTGCCATTGAGGTGGCGGATATTTCATACAGATCACCCGGCGGACGCGTAGCGTCTCCCTTTTCTTTTCAGTTTCTTTGTTCAATTTTCCCTGTCCATCCGGGATCACTTCTTTGTAGGTTTTTTCTCTAGTTTTTTTCGGTGAAAACCTTCCTTAAACCAGAGTCAAAATTCACCAAAGTTCAATCGGGACTATACATTAATTTTTTGTCCCAGTTGCAACTCCACCCCGACTCGCAACTAGGGGTCATAGTTTATAGTTGTCTCAGTTGCAAGTCCATCATCCACTTGCAACTGGTATTGTAATTTTGTGTAGTCCTAGTTGCAAGTCTACCATCGACACTAATAGGACCCATAGTTTGTTTTTATCCCGATTGCAAGTCCACCCTCGACTTGCAACCAGGGCACAATCTTTTTTGTCCCAGTTGCAAGTCCACCCATGAATCAAAACTAGGGATAGACCTTTTTTTGGTCATAGTTGTAAGTCCACCCTTGACTCGTAACCCGGGCCCATCCTTTTCTGTCCTAGTTGCAAGTCCATCTTTGACTCTCAACTCAGGCCCGACCATTTTTTGTATGAGTTGCAAGTCCACCCTCGAGCCGCAACTGCGGCTGGGTCTTTTTGGTCCCAGTTGCAAGTCCACTCTTGACTCGCAACTGGGGTCTGACCATTTTTTCTTCCAGTTGCAACTCCATCCTTGACTCGCAACTAGGGCCGGACCTTTTTTGTCCCAGTTGCAATCTCACCTCGACTCGTAACTGGGACCCGACCTTTTTTCTCCCAATTGCAAGCACTGTTCAAGAAATCGTTAACTGGTAGCTGCTCGGTCGGTGCAAGAGTAGCGATTAATCGGTGAATCGGCCTATTAACTAGATTAATCGGTCGACCATTAATCGGTAGATTGAAAAGGAACTTGCCAACATATATCTAGTTTTTTTATGTATTATACACATATAAATAGCATGGAGAGGTTGTAAAATTACTAATCCTAGAGATTAAGGAGCGGGATGGGGCTGGAAGGGGTTATGGGCCAAAATTTTGGGCTTTTTTTTGCCCACCCAGTAATGGGCCAGCAGAGATTAATCGGCCAAAAAACTGATTAATCGGTCTAACCGGCCAATTAATCGACCTGACAAGCTAACCCAGCGAATAGGTGCTATTCGATTCGGCCATGCTATGAGTAACGATTAATTGGCTCATTAACTGATTAATCGGGTGAATTCTTGAACAGTGATTGCAAGTCCACTCTCAACGCAACATTTTTTGGTCTCAGTTGCAAGTCAACCATCGGCTCGCAACTGGGTCTGACCCTTTTTTATACCAATTCCAAATCAACCATCGACATGCAATTGAGACCTTTGATTTTTTTCTTTCTCGTAGTTGCAAGTCAACCATCGGCTCGCAACTAGGTCCGACCATTTTGAACCAGTTGCAAGTTGCCCATTGACATGCAATGGCACCCTAGATTATTTTTTCCCTGAGTTGCAAGTCCATCCTTGACTCGCAACTGACCAAGGTTTTTATGACACAATTGCATCCCCATCATCGACTACGTACTATGCTCGACCTTTTTTATCCGAGTTGCAAATGGACAACCGACTCACAACTAGGCCGAATCTTTTGTCCTAGTTGCAAGTCCATAATTAACATGCAATTGGTCTATTTGATTATTTTTCCTTTTTCTTTTTCAAAAAGTCACAAATTTTGAAAAATGTTCAATGTCTTTTTTAAAAAATTGTTCATTTAAGAATTTGGGATTTCAATAATTGTTTACATTTTGTAAATAATGTTCATAATTAAAACTTTCAAAAAGATAAAAAAAATAAAAATGTTCGTGTTTTTTAAAGAAAAGTGGAATCAAAATTTTGTTTAAAATTAAAAATATATTTGAAAAATGTTCACAATTTCCAGAAAATATTCGTATTTTAGATTTATTCCTTTTTTGCAAAATATTCAAAGTTCCCTGCCGTTCGCTCATATGTGCAAATCTAGCCTCAAACCAAGCACACAAGCAAGCACCTTGATTGATCTACAGTAGCGTCCATGCGTAGCGGCCACGGCCGTACTTTTTTGAGCGTGTGTAGCTATACGTGAATCGTGAAAGCTTTCTTGTCTATATACTGTCTAGAAAATACGAAGAAAAAAAAAACAAGTGGAGGAGACACAAAACAGATAATGAAATCAATTTAGATGTGAGATATTATCTCACATTTAGATGTGACAAAATAATATGTCTTCTATCTGTAACCAGTGGACATTGAAAAAAAAATGTGACAAAATGTACGTCAAGCACAATGTTTACGACTACGCTTCAAACAAAAAGAAAAACAACCTTCATCATTGATTTGCGCTTCTTCTTCTTCTATTGCTCCGAATAATTTTTCTTCTTCTTCTTCTTCTTCTTCAACTTCTTGAGCCATTGCCTTCTTCGCGCGTTGATTATGTTTTTCTATGGACTCGCGCGTTAATGCATCACCATATTGAGCCACTGCCTTCTTATTATTAATATTGTTATCTTTTTTTTTGTTCTGAAGACGCAGATTGCGCTCGTTGACGAGCGACCGGGCGAAGCGATCGATCTCTTCATCGTTTGTGCGTGCCCGTTGAACTGGTACACCCCCATGGTCCTCCTCCTCGAACTGGTACACCCCGGTGGTCAAGTCCACCCTAGCCACCGTCTGCTCCAGCAGATCGTTGCCGATGCCGACCAGTTTATGCATGTTCTCCCGAGTCGCGGTGTCCATTGACAACATGTGCTCCTCGAACAACGGATCCTATATATAATAAATGTTTTACCAGTTAGTATGTATGGACTTAAATACGATGGCGGAGAAAAAAAAGTACACTAGTAGTAGGAGTAAGGTTGGTCGTAATGGAAGTATCATAAGCGGTATCATGCATGCCAATTAGATTTTTTTGGATGATGTGACACACAATTGAATGAGGAAAGAGAGTGTGTGGTATCATATCATGATACCGTATCATATTAAATGTTGACTACATTGTATCATGCATGACAATTAACAAGGCAACATATAAGATACTAACTTATGATACTATGCATTATGAAGGTAGTATCATATGCATGATACTACCATATGATACTCCCAATACAACCAGCCTAATAGTCTGTCGATCTGGTGGCGGTGGCTCATTAATTACTAAACATACGTACCACAGCTTGGATGCGGAGGTAGTTCTGCTCCTGGTCGGTCTTGTCGGTGTTGTGTAGGAGCATGCTGACGTGCCAGTCAACCAACATGTCGCTTGCCTGGGCAGTGGCGTAGTTGTAGGGTGGCCAGGGTGGTCCATGGACCACCCTGGAATTTGGCCCATTAGTTTAGTACTTCTCTGGAAAAAAAGAAACATATCCAGGCCCAATTCAGGTCTCAGCCCATGTACTTGTATATGTACGCTGATTGTTCCTAATTCCTAATTCCCCGTCGTCTCCTTTTCCTCTGGTCTCTGGAAGTCTGAAAGACTAAAACCCTAGCACCATCGCCTAGCGCAAGGCCGGCACTCCGGCAGGGACCGGCCGACGGCGACGGACAGGCGGCCGGCGAAGGATGCGCATCCTGGCGGCCGACGAAGGACACGCGCACGCACGCATAGGTACAGGCCGTACAGCCCGCGCAGCGCGTCTTTTCTACTTCAATCCAGAGTAAGATTTTTGTTCTTCTCTAATTCAAAGCACAATTTCCTTTTGCAGTTTTGCTACAAAGATTTGAACGATTTGTTGGGAGTGCAAGCTTTAAAGTTTTTTGCAATTGATAATTTGTCAATTGAACCGATTGAATCATGGGCTTTCTTCCAACTGAGTTAATGTATTAACTTTTTTGTAGAACTATTGCAAAAATGAAGAGGACAGGAGACATTGCATCCCTTTTTTTATATGGATCCGACAAATAAGGTGTGTTATATTTACGCGAATGTAAGGTTTTAACATGAATTTTAATATGCTTTGAAAGACCTTATTGATATGTGCTTTGGATATATTCTGTGTGCATATGTTGGTTTGATAAATTTGTGGTGTCAATTTTTTTTGTGCCAATTGAACCACCCTGACATAAAATCCTGGCTACGCCACTGTGCCTGGGAGAGGATGTCGATGATCGGCTTGTGGCGGCCGTTGCTGACCCACTTTAAGTCGGACCACTTGGCACAAACCTTCGCGGTGTATTGCCCTTTTGCCTTCACCGCAGACCCTGTCCCGATAGAGATGACGAGGTATCTCTTGTAATCCAGGGCGTGGAAGTCCTCTTTTCTGTGCAGAGTCTCCCCGATGACCCTTGCAATGGCAGCCATGGTGGGGTTGTTGGCGGCCACGCCGCCGTCGATGAGGTCGTACTGCTTCCGGGCGCTGCAATCAAAGTGGTGCGCCGGGAAGTAGGTCGGCGCGGCCGACGTGCCGATGCAGACGTCCGACAGGTACGGTTTGGTCTCTGTGTCGTCCTTGTATGATGAGAAGATGATAGGCTCCAGCCTCTTGACATCGAACGTAGGCACCACGAGTGTGGTCAGGGTTTCGTCGAGTTTGGTTTCGCCCGTGACTTCCCTGATCTTGCGGCGCAGGAACTTGCCGTCGTATTTGGGCCCACGACGACAGACCGCGCCTACAATGCCCATTCCTGGCACCCCCCACCACCACCTGCGTAAATGTGAATGTGAATGTGAATTGAAGCAAGCGAAAATTAATGGAATTATATATGGCCGGCCGGACGAATGAAGCTGCACATGCATGCATGCACCTACCTCTTGGGAGGGAAGATCTTAGGCCCGTGTCTGGTGTAGAACTCTTCGATTTCTTGTGGGGTGTACTTTGGCCTCCCTTGGTCGTCTGGCGTCGCCAACATGGCCGCGATGAGGCCGCCCGTGCTCGTGCCAGCGATCACGTCCAAGTAGTCCGCTATATGGATATTTTCCGTGTTGACATTAGGATCGCGCTCCTTCTCAACAAGCTGAACAGAATAGATATCAAGTTACGTAAGCATATAACATTCCAATATACAGAACCTACGGTGTTCTCAAACGATACACAAAGATCAACGATGGGGTTTACTTACTTTGAGCTTTTCCTCCAGTTTTTGGAGGACGACCGCCGGGATGAGCCCGCGTATTCCTCCACCGTCGATGCTCAGCACCGTGATGAGCTCTCCATACCTCGTCGGCGGGAGCCGTGGCCGTGGTGTCGTCTCTGTCTCCGTCTCCTGGAATGACGATGATCCTTCCTCCAAAATCTCTGCTAGCGGGCGCCGCGGTAGTGGTGTCATCTCCGTCTCCTCGAACGATGACGATCCTTGCTCCAAAATCTCTAATGGCGGGAGCCGTGCCCGTGGCCTCGTCTCCGTCTCCTCGGACGGTGATGATGCTTGCACCCACGGCCGTGGTCTCGGAGGATCCTCCGGCTGGGGCGGTGGTGCTGTCGACGACGACCCAGCGTCCATGTTGCTGCCCGTGCGTGCCTCCCCTTACACTAGCTAGCTAGCCTGCCTGCCTCAAGACGGACGGTTAGATAGACCTGAGGAGGAAAGGCGAGTGTGGGTTTGCTTGCGGTGGGGAGTGTTTAAATACCATCCCGGCGTGGGTTGGTGGGTGGGTCGAATGGGGCTGACTCCTGGGCCCGCCAAGCTGGCCCACGCGCCATCTCATTCTCTCTCTCTCTCTCTCTCAAAAACAAAGAGCTCCGTAAAAGGCCTGCGTTTCGAATCTGAATTCACTACATATATCTCCACACATAAACAAAACAAATCTCATTGTATGCCCGTAAATTTGCTGCGCTCTGGGAGGTTTCCGGTTTCGTCGTTAATCGCTTTCATAGAAAGTATCACCAACAAATCCCTGTCAACACTTAATCGGTGGGAACAATGTCAGGTAATAGGTGGTGACCTAAGTGACATAGTGGTGGGAGGGAGTAGGTAACTCGCGGGTGATGCGGGCGACTCGCGGGGCGACTCGCGGGGTTCCCGTGGTGACCGTCGCCGGCCGCCAACGGGAGTCGCCGGATCTGATTGAGGCGCGCGTGGGGGGTCGATTCTGGGCGCTAGCGGACTCGGAAGATGAGGAGGACGACGACGATCCGGCGCCGGACTACTCGCCAACACCATCCGACGTGATCTGCGAGGCGTTCAATCCTGGATACTCGGAGCAAGATGTCGCTGCGTTGGTAGATGAAATCGTGCCCGGAGAAGATCCGGCGCGGCTAGGTCTGCGTTCTACCGATCGAGTGGAGGTGGTTCGCCGGATTGTACACCGGAGGACGGCGGCGACGGCGATCCAACCATGGAAAGGGCCTTTGCCTAAGGTACGCATTCAACCAATTACTTTGTCTGATTATTTCCCCCAAGATGATTGGAACATTGTTATTCGGAAGAAGAAGAAGAAGGGAGGGAGGCCGGATCCAGCACCCCCGCCGCCGGTGACCGGGGCGGCCGACCGGGATCAGGGCGGCCAGATCCCTTCGTTTGAATTCCCTACTTGGTTCTGAGTGGCCCGGTATGGTGTGGGCCGGTTCCCGGACCATGCATGGGCATGGGGCCCATCATGGGGGTGTAGATGCCGGCCTGGATCGTGCAGCCTCCAATGGGTATGTGGCCCAGGAGAGCTGCGTCCGTTCTGTTCGGCCCGTGGAGAGCGCATGCACGAACGTCGATCGATGTGTGTCCTTCGTTCGCTTGCCGCCATCTAGGGTTCGCAAAACAGGCACGAAGGGTTTCCCGTCTTGCGGAGATCGACGAGCGAGGCGCATCCAGCCCTGGCCGGCCATGGCAGGTCGAGGGGATGCTCCTCCGCCGGCGAAACGTTCCTCGTCAGGCGCTGCAGGTCGGGGCAGGGTGGCTCCACCACAGGCATCGACCGCCAGACGGGGAGGTCAGACGCAGAACGGCCAAAGGCCGCCGGCGGGAGGTGGCGGCACAGCTGGTGCTGCGGGACGAGGTGTACCCCCCGGGGGTGCGCCGCCGCCGGGGCCATCCCATCCGCAGCCGGCTCTCGGGAAGGGTGGCGTGAGGCCGATGGTTCCGGTCTTGGCGCCCGCTGCAAATTCTGCCGGTCCGGGGGTCGGGAGAGCAACGGCGGCGCAGCCCCTTGCTACCCAGGCTGCGGGTCGAGGTGGACCGAGACCCCCCGTGCCGGTTACTGCTGGAGATGGGCCGGCTGGCCGCGGCACCGGACAAAGGCAGGTTGGAGGCGTGCTGGCAACCACGGGAAAACCACCACCGCATTATGTTGCTAGGCCGGTGCAGAACAGGTCCACTCAGCCTCAGTCAAACAATAAACAGCCTAATGTTCCTCCCCGAGGCCAGTGGGGGGACGACGGATACGATGCATACGGTGAGGGACAGCACCGCGGATCCTCGTCGACGGGAGGAGGGCGTGGTTACGTTTGGCAGAGTGACGGGTCGGCCGAGAGACCCTTTCTTGGGCCGGCCGGTGGTTTTGTTGAGGGGGCTTCCGGCCCGGATCATCGTCAGAGAGGAGGTTTTCGTGGTAATCGAGGTGGTCGGAGCTGGGGTCGTGGGAGATTTCGCCGCCCACAACCACCTAGGGTCACTGTTCATACTGATGCTGCGGAGGAGACTCAGCATTCCTCAGAGTTACCTCCATGGTGAAAGAGTTGGCCAATGTTGACGTTTCTGAGGCTGGGACGGTGGATGAGGCTACCGACAGGTCTGATGCAGAGAGGGCGTCCAAGTATGCCCGTAAGAAGGAGAGGATGATTTGCTATCGATGTGGTGACAAGGGCCACTTCATTGCTGAGTGTGTGGCCCAGCTGTGTGAGTCATGTGGCAAGCTTGCACATGAGTCGGGAGAGTGCCCGATTTTGCGTGACTTACCTCCGACTCTGAACATCTATGGAGTCTACTGTGCTGAGCTCATGTTTTTTGAGTCCCCGGAGGTGAGAGAGGTCCCGGAGGATAACCAGAGTTCGACTACTAGGATTGTGAGAGCGACACAGGGCGAGGTGACTGAGGCACAGATTGTGAGGATGTTGCAGGAGTTAGCTCCCGGTGATTTTGTTTGGGAGTTGGTGCCCATTGAGGACAGAGTTTTTAAGGTTGATTTCCCATCTGTCGAGGACCTGCAGAAATTGTTAAGTTTTGGCTTGTGTAAAGTTCCCGGTACTAAGTGTATTCTGGAGTTTAACGAGTGGAAACAAGTTGAGCCTAAAAGAAAACCGCTTACACAGGTATGGCTGAGGTGTTTGGGGGCTCCATCTAAGCCTCTGCAGGACGCTCGTGTTGTGGCTAGTTTGGGCATCCTGGTTGGAAAAACAGAAAAAGTAGACATGGCTTTCACTCGTGCCAATGGGATTGCCAGGATTCTTGTGAGCATTCTGGATATTGAGTATGTGCCTGATAAGGTCAATTGGACTTATAATGGCGAGGTGTTCCCGCTAGATATTGAGTTTGAGGACACCGACTTATTTGATGATGCGGTTAACGGCAATGAAGTTGACATGCACGACCGTGAGGGTGGTGCGGGGACTAAGGGGGCACCGTCTGATGAGACCATGCGAGAGGGATCCAACGGTTCTCACGCTCAGTCGGCCGGGAATGGATCGGAGGCTGAGCCCACAGTCTCACCGGCGGTACCCATGGCTACTTTGCGTTTCGGGTCTTTCGAGCCAGCTTCGGCACCTCCCAGGCTTTGGAGTGACAGGGTGGAGTCGGATGATGATCTTGAGCACACGCTTCCTTCACTGGAGTTTGAGAGGGAGATTGGTGTGTCTGTTGCTAGAGCGAGCTCTTTGGGAGGAGATGCGGAGTGGAGGCACAGTGATGGCCCTCTTGGATTGCGGACTCCCGCGGGCGCGACTTCGGTGTCGGCGAGCGCGGGGCCGAGTGGTTCTCAGGGAGGGGGTTCGGGACCTAGAGTCCACTCTCCCCCCGTCCCGAGGACGATGCAGGTATCTTCGGTGGTGTCGGCCCCGAGGGGGTCGGCTCTAGCGGCTGGAGGGACCTCGAGGCAGGCGGCCTCGACTACTTCTGCGACGGTGGTGGCAATTACTGTGGCTGCTGCTGCGGGAGGGGGGACGCCAGGGCAGGAGGCCCGGTCTCCACCCTCTACTCCGGTAGTCAGGAGGACCACCTCACCGAGAGCTTCTCCGTCTGAGCCGCAGGTTGGGGCGGGAGGAGACAGCGGGCAGGAGGCCCCTGTCTTACACTCCTCCCCTTTGCCTGGTGTGGGGCACTCATCCAAGGGGATCGGGAGCCCGCAGACGCCTTCGCTAGTGACCTCGGCACCACCTGTTACAGTTTCGGTGCCAGGTTATACTAGGGAGGAGGTGATCGCGTTTGGTGGGATCCCGGATCCTATCTCCGAGGGGAGACGGATGAGTGCTCGCATCCTCGACGTCCCGGAGGTTGATGATATGCAGCAGCGGTGCGCTATGAGGGCGGCCAAGCTTCAGGAGGCTGCTTTTTCTTTGGGTATGTCCGTTGACTTGTCTAATTCCTTATTGCATTTTTCTAATGGGGACATTATAAATAATGCAAACCAATTAGGAGTTTCACTAGGTGCTACGGATAGTGAAATTACCAAATCGGTGAATGATATATTAGACCTGGAAGCGGAACGGGCTTTAGAGGTTATTCGTAATCTTGCAGTAGTTAAACCAATGAATGATGATGAGATAAATGCGTTAGGAGTTAGAGTGCTTGATAGCCTGTGTGAGGATCTCGCACCCACTAACCATGAGGCTGACGAAGAGGATGTGCCCCTACAGAATGACGCTAGCAATATTTCAGAACCCGGTCACGAGGAACGGGGAAACGAGCTTAGTAAACCTAAGCGTAAGTGGAAACGGAAGATTTATCCCGATTCCGCAGTTCGTAGGAGTGCCAGGATTCGAACCACAAAAAAATTCCATGATGAACTATGAGAGGAATTTTTTGGAATAGCAGAGGTCTTAAGGACTTGGCTAAAAGAAGATTCCTGGCGGAGACATCTCTTGAGCAGAAGCTAGATTTTGTTGCTCTATCAGAGACGGGTAGAGATAACTTTGCACCACAGTTTCTCTCCTCACTAGTTGGTGGTATTGATTTCGATTGGCATTGCTTACCTCCGCGAGGAAGATCGGGGGGCATCTTACTAGGTGTGAGATGCGATTCACTTGAAGTCCGTAGTGTAGTGATGGGTGACTTCGCAGTAAAGTTTCGAGTTAGGTCTAAGACGGATGGCTTTAACTGGGCTTTGGTGGCGGTATATGGTGCCGCGCAGCCTGAGTTTAAAGTGGAGTTTCTAGCAGACCTCGTTCGAATTTGTGGGTCAGAACAACTACCGATTTTAGTTGGAGGTGATTTCAATATCATCCGGAGGCGAGAGGAGAAGAACAATGACAACTTTGACGGCAGATGGTCCTTCATGTTCAACATCATTATTGAAAGCTTGGACCTGAGAGAGATAGAACTCTCGGGTCGAAAGTTTACATGGGCCAACGCTATGTCAAATCCAACTTACGAAAAACTTGATCGGGTTCTTGCAAGCGTGGAGTGGGAACAAAAATTCCCGTTGGTCACGGTGCAAGCCCTTTCGAGGGGAATATCTGATCATACCCCACTGTTCGTGGACTCAGGGGAGCCGAACCACGTGGGTAATAAGAACACCTTCTCATTTGAGACGTCATGGTTCGAACGTGAGGGGTTCTTAGATTTGATCGCCAGGGAATGGGTTAAAGATGTTCGCGGTAAATCACCCATTGAGCGATGGCAGAATAAGATTAGGAATTTGAGAAGCTTCTTGAGGGGTTGGGCTAAGCACCTTAGCGGTGTGTATAAGATTGAAAAGGATAGACTCCTTTCTCTTGTACATGACTTGGACATAAAATCCGAGTCTAATGTTTTAGTCCCCGCAGAGCTTCAGGTTAAAAATGAGGCGGAAAAGCGGTTAAAAGAACTACTACGCGAAGAAGAACTGAAGTGGGCTTTACGTGCTAAGGTACGTAGAGTGGTCCAGGGGGACGCGAATACTCAGTTCTTTCATTTAATTGCTAATGGCAAGCACAGAAAGAAGCGAATCTTTCAGCTCGAGCAGGACGAGGGTACGATTTTAGGTCAGGATAACCTAAAAACATATATCACCGATTATTATAAGCAGTTATTTGGTCCACCGGAGGATAATACGGTGTCCCTTGATGAGTCCAGAACTGAGGATGTACCTCAGCTTTCGGCTGCTGATAATGAGATACTGCTTGCCCCGTTCTCGGAGAAGGAGGTTTTTGAGGCAATTGCACAAATGAAAAATAATAAGGCTCCCGGTCCGGATGGTTTCCCGGCCGAGTTTTATAAGAAGTGCTAGCACATTATTAAGGGGGATTTACTACCTATGTTTCATGATCTATTCTCTGGACAGCTTCAATTATTCCACCTGAATTTTGGGACTATCACACTACTACCTAAGAAGACGGATGCGGTCAGAATTGAGCAATTCAGGCCGATCTGTCTCCTAAATGTTAGTTTCAAAATCTTCACCAAGGTCGGGACCAACAGGCTCACACAGATTGCGCATTCTGTGGTGCATCAATCCCAAACCGCGTTCATGCCAGACAGAAACATCCTAGAAGGAGTGGTAGTCTTGCATGAAACGCTCCATGAAATCCACTCCAAAAAATTGGATGGAGTGATTTTTAAAGTGGATTTCGAGAAAGCGTATGATAAGGTTAAGTGGCCATTTCTCCAACAATCTTTGCGTATGAAAGGGTTTGATGAAGCCTGGCGCAGACAGGTGCAATCATTTACGCAAAAAGGTAGTGTGGGAATTAAAGTTAATGATGATATAGGTCATTACTTCCAGACACATAAAGGCCTACGACAAGGAGACCCGATGTCCCCTATCTTGTTTAATATTGTGGTAGATATGTTGGCAGTTCTGATAGGACGGGCTAAGGATAATGGTCAAGTAGGTGGATTGGTGCCTCATCTTGTTGATGGAGGTATCTCTATCCTATAATACGCTGATGATACGATCATCTTTATGGAGCATGACTTGGTTAAGGCTAGAAATATGAAGTTGGTTTTATGCCTATTTGAACAATTGACCGGATTGAAGATAAATTTTCATAAGAGCGAGCTGTTCTGCTTTGGTAGGGCCAAAGATGAACAGGATGCTTATAGGCAATTGTTTGGATGTGAGTTGGGACAGTTACCTTTCTCATACTTAGGGATTCCTATCCACCATCGTAGGCTAACAAACAGAGAATGGAAGTGCATTGAGGACCGATTTGAGAAGAAACTGAGCTGCTGGAAGGGCAAGCTCTTATCATATGGAGGCCGGTTAATCCTAATTAATTCGGTACTCACAAGTTTGCCGATGTTTCTTCTTTCGTTCTTTGAGGTACCAGTTGGTGTTAGGAAGAGAATGGACTTCTATAGATCGCGGTTCTTCTGGCAGGGTGATGAGCTTAAAAGAAAATACAGGCTTGCTAAGTGGGACATTATTTGTAGGCCGAAAGACCAAGGGGGTCTAGGTATTGGGAATCTCGAAATTAAGAATAAATGCCTCCTTAGCAAGTGGCTGTGGAAGCTTTCGTCGGAGACGGATGCTGTGTGGGCACAGATCCTTCGCGGCAAGTACCTCCAGTCAAAAACTTTGTCGCAAGTCTCTGTCAGGCCGACTGACTCGCCTTTCTGGAAGGGTCTCATGAAGGTCAAGCAGGCTTTCGTTAATAGGACAAAGTTTGTTGTCGGAAACGGCACAAGCACACGTTTCTGGGAGGACACTTGGCTTGGTGACGCACCCCTGGCCATCCAATATCCCTCTTTGTATCGTATTGTTCAACGTAAGGAGGTGGTCATTGCTTCGGTTTTTCAATCTACCCCCCTTAATATTCAGTTCAGACGAGTGCTAGCGGGCAATCGTTGGGAACAATGGCTCCATCTAGTTAGGAGGCTGATGGATATCCAGCTTTCTCAACAACCTGATGAATTGCGCTGGAAGTTGACTAAGTCTGGAGGCTTCACGGTTAAATCAATGTATATTGATGTTATTAATTCGAGCTCCATTCCTACGTCCAAACATGTTTGGGATGTCAAAGTTCCTTTGAAAATAAAAGTGTTTATGTTGTTTGTTCATAAACAAGTAATTTTAACTAAGGATAACTTGATGAAGCGCAATTGGATAGGACCTACTATTAAACACCTCTTTTTTGATTGCCCGCTGGCAAAGGTACTATGGCAGACGGTCCACATTTCTTTCAACATCAAACCACCGAATTCTGTTAATGCTTTATTTGGGACATGGCTTAATGGGATTGAGCCTAACTTAGTGAGACATATTCGGGTGGGGGTTTGTGCTTTGCTGTGGACCATCTGGAACTGCAGAAATGATTTGGTCTTTAACAGAATATCATGTATACATTTTTTGCAGGTTTTATTCCGGACTACGGCTCTGATCCGTTCGTGGTCGCTACTCACCCAGACGGAGGCCAGGGAGCATTTGGTTACTGGGTCTATCCGTTGGGAGATGGTAGCTCGGGATATCTTCAACCGGTTTGGATGGCGGTCATGTAATAGGATAGGCATTTAGTATTCCTACCTAGTTTGCCCAGCCGGTTGTGGCTTATTGATGTGGCTAGTTGATGTATCTAGCTTATCCGGGCTCTGTGTGAGCTTGTTTTGCTTCTTTTTTACTTTTGAGGACCTTTGGAACCATGTTGATACTACTTTATTTGGTTAATAAGAGGGCCGTATGCATCATGCTGATGCAGAGGCCGGGGTTTCCCCCTTTTCGAAAAAAAAGGTGGTGACCTAAGTGAGAACAGAGTTGATCATCGTTAGGTGCCCCGCCTTGGATAGCAGCTTGCCTTTGAATCTGGCAAGTCTGGCGACGAGCTTGTCATTCAGTGCGTAGAGATTGATGCGCCTCGGCTTGTGAAAGTGTAGTGGAAGGCCTAACTATTTGCCCGGAAAAGAGCTCACTTCCCCGACAAAATCATAAATAACCTTGTTGATAATATGCTTATCACAATGAATTATTTAAGAAGACAATTTGGCAAAGTTTGTGCAAAGGGACCCGGGTAAGTTTGTCTCATCTATTTGTTTTCGAGCTAAAGAGAGGCCACCCTCTCTGATTTCATTTAAAGAAATCATACGGTTCTTTGATTACAGCAAAATAAATCTACTGAGACTACGAGCTTAGCATGACCTAATTACAATGACACAGGACACGAAGGTCCAAGTGTGGAGGGACAGATCACGCAGGATCAGGATAGCAAGCTCGAGCCATGAGTGCCTCAGTTAAGGTAAAATAGGAGCACTAGAAGAGGTAGAGAACAAGGTATACGACTAAGCAGCTATAAGCCATCCGCCAAAATGAAGCTAGAGATCAAGGAACAAAGAACTGCAGCAAACATGGATAGATCAGCATCCAATCCTCGGCACCCCTGGTCGCCAACCTTAAGCAGCGCGATAAACCACATTTGCTACATATTCTATGAGTCTTGACCCCACCATCAACAGCCTTTGACATGCCTCCTTTATCTGTAAAATTGACCAAGCCATGGTCTGATATCTCATCGGTTTAACTACAATCTTTGGATCATGAATGAGTTTCTTTTTCAAATATAACATCATTTCTTCTTCTCTGAATTGCCCAGAATAAGGCCGAAATATCCACTAGCACAAGTTTCTTATTTTCTTTTGAAAAACTTTTGATCCAGCTCCCAAAACATTCATTCAGGGTTGTAGGGATGGTTTTTAGATTAAAAGCATATTTTTAGAAGGCTCCGCACCAGCCTAGAAATTGAGCAGGTGAAAAACAGATGATAAATGTATTCATCCTGTCTGCAAAAGATGTAGGATTTTCTTTCTACCCAACCTCTTTTAATCATGTTATCTTTAGTTAGTATACTTTTCCTGGCCATGAGGCAGTGAAACACCTTAATTTGGCAGAAACTTTACTTTTCCACAGTTATTTTTGTGGAAAGCCACAATCAGAATTCACTAGAATTTTGTACAAAAATCTATTAGAAAACTGTGTGTCAGCAGTCAACATCTACTTCACCTTATCCTTGGCCCCAACCATTTTAATTTCATCACACCTAAGCTTCAAGCTATCCTGCAGATCTTGAGACTCTCCCATGAGAGTTCTTCTAAAAGTAAAACCTTCCCAACCTTTATCTATGGCTTCAGCCATAGTAATATTGTGATCAAAACTAAGAAAAGTATGGTATGGGGTAAGAGTATTTAAGTGGTTTATCTCCTATCCATCAGTCTTCCCAGGACCTGGTGTTCTTCCCATCCCCAATTATTTTCTTACAGTGTTGGTAAAAAATATCCTTCACTGCCAAAAAACTAGTCCAAGAGTGAGAATCGCCCACTTTTTGTTTTCTTCCAGAAAGGCATTTTCCTTTCACATATTTGTTTAGTAAAACCTCTTGCCACATGCCAGTTTCATTTTCAAGTTTCCAGAACCATTTGGCTAGAAGAGCTTTATTCATCAAATCTAGATTTAAGATGCCCAAACCCCCTTGATCTTTGGGTGGACAGCAAGTTTTCCAACTGACTAAGTGATACTTCTTTTTGGTATCATCTTCCTGCCAAACCAATCTGGCTCTGAGGAAGTCAGCATTTTTCCTTACCTCAATTGGGATAGAATAGAAGGACATCATATACAGAGGCGTATTGGTTAAGCAGGCTTGCACCAGGATTTATCCTATAAGCAATGCTTAAGAGTTTTCCCAGCCAACAACCACACATTTTTTCTATTTTCTCAATAACCTATGAGATTGGAATGCCCAGATATTTTAGACGGAGGGTTCTCGACTCACAAGTGGAGATTTCATGATAAAGATTAGTTATATCTATGTCTTCCCCAAATAAGAACAACTCACTTTATGGAAATTAACAGTCAGGCCTGACATTTGTTCAAAGGCACAGAGGATAAATTTTAAGTTTTTGACACTATTCTAATAATCTTGGAGTAAAACAATTGTAACATATTAATCCCATGATCAAGGTTCTCTCCCATGACTCCTTTGAAAATGCCATTTCTTTTAGCCTTATCCATCATAATAGCAGGAGCCTTAGCTATATCAAATAGCAAAGGGGAGAGAGCACCCCCCCCCTGTCATAGCCCTTTATACTTATTAAAATAAGGATCAATTATATCATTCACTTTAATCCCAACTGCCCTTCCCTCGTAGTGTTCATAATCCAATCACACCACTTGCCGGAGAAGCCTCAAAATTAACGGTCAGGCCTGACATTTGTTCAAAGGCACAGAGGATAAATTTTAAGTTTTTGACACTATCCTAATAATCTTGGAGTAAAACAATTGTAACATATTAATCCCATGATCAAGGTTCTCTCTCATGACTCCTTTGAAAATGCCATTTCTTTT
>NC_041385.1:2315619-2326460 GCF_002162155.2 Triticum dicoccoides | reverse complement strand
TAAGGATCAATTATATTATTCACTTTAATCCCAACTGCCCTTCCCTCATAGTGTACATAATCCAATCACACCACGCCTTTTAGATGAATGCATAGAAGTAGGCATTGCACAGAGCAGCTGCAAAGGCTCAAAATTTTCTATGTGCTCCACATACACAACATTCATATCCAACACAACCATTGCTTGTCAAAGAATTATAAACAAAAATGTTATGACAATTACAACAAGTGCTAGAACACTTGAACCTTTAAAAACCAGCTTTAAAAAACATTGGATGAATACTTCCAACTCACCTATGCACAAAACATGTATATCCATTTACACCTCAAATCACTCGTCCAATTAAGTTCATATGCATGCATGCATACATGCATGGGGGCACTGGCCAATTCCCTTTTTCAAAATTTAAGAAATAATGGAAGCCGCCCATGTGTGAAGCAAAACAAAGAATACTTGTTAATGACTCGCGGGTCAATGGACCAGAGCTCGGATGCATTGATCTAATTAATTAGACAGTAGGTAGCACAAGCTTTGGCGTTTGCACCTTTATTTGCTCCAAGGAATAATAACTGAAAGTACGTACGTACGTTGTCACCACGACACCACCACCCCGAACACTGGATCAGCTTTGTGCTGGCACGCAGGGGCGGAGCTGGAGCTCAAGTCACCCTGATGCACCTCTATAACATAACACAAAATTTTCGTACTACATTGTACTAAGTAGAGATATGTTTCGTAACTTCTAGTGTAGATTATCCACATAATTAGAATATGATGTATAAATTCAAAAGTTACCAATTCTGCTAACTGTAAGGATTGAGGACAAAAATTACTTCAAAAAAATGTCTTGCATTTCTTGATTACCTTTCAATAGATTGCTTCCTTGAGCATTGGTGATACTTTTCACTTCTTCAATTTGAACATAATAAATTATATTATCACTATAGATTTCATCATTGAGGTGATTGCAAATATGTTTTCCAAATTAGGGCGGTCGAAATGTTCTATCAATTTCTTCTTGCCTGGATCATACTGAATCTCTTCTTCCCTTTACATCTGGCTAGAGCATGTTGGAATAGTGCTTTTCTTTGAGAAAAAAATTCTCCATAGGATATCTGCAGTTGATAAATAAAAATTTAAAAGTTGCACATGATACATGGCATATTGTCAAGTTAAAATCCTAGACGATCCACATGTTTTGCCAAAAATCGTATACTTGAACAGAGTTTGATTTATCTCGATACAGATTCATGCAAAACATGACAAAAATTAATAACTACTTTGTAAAAGTATTTAGAAACTTTAGCAACGGCAAAGGCACTACCTGGAAATTAGGGTATGTTGCAACTTGTAGATGGACAATCGGGCAAAGAGAAGGAAGTGTCGGCGTAGTTGCAGCGATCGATGGACAGGTCTTTCCTATGCGCCTGGGCGTTCCATCAGCGTCAGGGCGTTGGCGTGGTGCCGATCACCGGCAGCTCCCACCTCCTCTTGTGCGGTGTGGTGAGTGCTACTGTTAACTGCCGTCATTGGGGCGTCCGTGGGAATTAGGGATTGGGAACCCCATCGCCGTTCCCTGGAACTGCCTAGTTTTTTTAGATGCTGCGTTACGGTGTAACCGATCGATCGAACCTACGACGTATGGGCTCCGGACGAGCGGGCCAGGCTTGGAAGCTAGGAGCGGTCGTGTTTGTGCGCGTGATCGTGGGCTAGAATTTTCGACCCTGATGCACTGGTCACCACCGTACCTGATGCACGGGCCTTCTTTGGATGGTGGGTACTAGTAAAAATTATTTCGGACCCTGATGCCTGTGCATCAGGGTAAGCCCATTGGGCTCCGCCCCTGCTGGCACGTACGTGCTTTCAGTTTAAAACTGCCCCCCCCCCCCACCCCCATGGAAAGTTAATGATGTGTCCTTTTCTATTTTATTTTTTTTGAAACTCAGCTCGAACTTTATTTAAATCTCCCAACCAGGGATTTCGTTCGCTAGAACCTGCAAGATACAATCGGGTGGAACATGCATCCACTCCTTGCAGAGATTATTCGACACACACTCTCTCGCTAACCGATGAGCAGCATTATTTGCCGACCTTCGAACCCAGGTAATCTTCCATCTTCCCTTTAATTCTAGCATATGCTTGACCTCCTCAACAATTGGCCCGAGCGGAGATAGATCCTTCGCTTTGTTCTGCAGTTTACATACAACCTCCCTGCAATCCATCTCCACATGGAGGTTTTGGATATTCAAATCTTGCGCGAATTGTATAGCTCTCCTGCAGGCCAGCAGTTCGACCATTGCCGGGTCTTTGCAGTGATCGATCACCTGACAGGCTCCACCCAAAAACGCCCCTTCCTGGTTTCTGAGCACAACTGCTACTCCACCTCTGTCGCCAACTTTGGACATCGCCCCATCCACGTTTGCTTTCACCCACTCGTCCTCCGGCGGGCACCACTCCTCTTTCTAGCCTGGGCTGACGAGTTTGTTCCTCTTCCCATGTATAGCTTGCCACTCTCCCATAACTGCAAAAACCCTTCTCGCAATGCTGTCAGCATCCTCTATCTTGTGCCCTTCCCTGGCATTATTACGAGCCAGCCACAGTGCATATGTTCCTTGGGCCATGATCGCCCGTTCATCATCCGAAGCGTCCGCAAACCAGGACAATAACCATCTAGCTAATGCATTCTGGGGACTAACCGACTCCGGTGGGATCGCCACCGGCACCTCCAACTCCGAACGCATTATTTTCCAAAACAATCTTGCATGGAAGCAATCCCATAACCTGTGGTAGATTGTTTCCTCCCTGCCACATGCTACGCAGAATACTCCCTCCTTAATCTTTCTCCTTTTAAGCTCTGAGCCAACTGCCAGCCCATTACGTATCAAGCGCCACATATGAGTTTTAACTTTTCCCGGCGCCACTGTATCCCACAAACTAAGACACGCTTTGTGATCAGCCATGGTTGATGACGATTCCGGCTGACCCGATTTTAGACTTTTCTGTCTCATCCGTAGGTGATACGCCGATCGTACTGAGAACACACCGTTTTTGGTATAGTTCCATGCCATGTAGTCTTGCATAGTTGGCCCACCGACCGGAATATGCATTATCTCCTCCGCCTCATCAGGCGAAAACATATCAAACAACTTGTCTCGATCCTAGTCGCTCCTTTGCTCGTTTAGCAGATCACACACGCGCGTTATTCCATGTATGTATCTTTGGCCCAGTGGCCTTAGACTTCCTTTCCTCGGGATCCAATTGTCATGATGAACCTTGATTGATGCCCCGTCTCCTATTCTCCATATGAGACCCTCGAGCAAGAGATCCCTTCCAAACAGGATGCTTCTGAAGGTGAAGGAGCCCCCCTCCGGGCATGTTGCAGTAAGGATGGACCCCTCCCCAAAATATCGAGCCTTTAGCACTTGAGCACATAATGAGTCCGGGACTTGAAGTATTCTCCACGCTTGTCTAGCAAGCATAGCTTGGTTGAACGCCTCCGGATCCCGAAAACCAAGCCCACCTTCGTGCTTCCTTTTGCACATTTTTTCCCACGCAATCCAGTGTACCCTATTTTGACCATTCGCTTCACCCCACCAGAAGTTCGAGGAGATAGATGACAATTTCCCGCACATTTTCTTCGTGAGTTGAAAGCAGCTCATGGTGAAAGCTGGGGTAGACTGAAGTCCAGACTTAACAAGCACCTCTCGAGCCGTCTTGGACAAACCTTGACCTTTCCAACCGGACACTTTCCCTCTCGCACTTTCCTCTACATACTTAAAAGTGCCGTCCTTCGATTTGCCTACCACTGTGGGTAGCCCCAGATACCGTTCCCCCAGTGGTTCCATTGCAATGCCGCTGATCAGTTGCACCTCTGCCTTCGTCTCATCAGAACAGTCATTGCCAAAAAAGATTGCTGATTTTTGAAGATTAACTTTCTGGCCCGAGGCCACCTCATAATCATGCAATATGTCTCGAAGAACCTCAAAATTTTCACGGGACCCCTCCAAGAAAACCACACTGTCATCGGCGAACAGTAGATGGGTAACCGTAGGCCCCCTAGCCCCAAACGATACCCCTTTCATCCTTCGTTCCCGTTGTGCATTCTTCAACATTGCAGAAAACACCTCTACACAAAAGAGGAAAAGATACGGGGAGAGAGGGTCACCCTGCCTGAGTCCACGTGAGGGTATGAATCTGGTAGACAGACCCCCATTCAGTTTAACACAAAATGTAGTCGACTTGACACATCTCATAACCATCTCCGTTCAGTGACTGGAGAAGCCAAACTTTAGCATAACTTGTTCAAGAAAATTCCATTCCACCCTATCGTAGGCTTTCATCATATCGAGCTTCACCGCACACAAGGGTTTCCTCCTCTTTCTCTTTCTTATTGCATGTACACACTCGTACGCCACCAGCACACTATCAGTTATCAGCCTCCCTGGGACAAATGCGCTCTGTTCTTCGGATATCAGGAAGGGCAATACCCCTTTTAGCCGGTTAGCCAGTGCTTTCGCAGCTATTTTGTAGAGTACATTGCAGAGGCTAATGGGTCTGAACTGCGAGAGGAGCTCCGGTGTCCTTTTCTATTTTATGATGAAAATTAAGGTGAAAAGCCCATGTCCCGTACGTACGTTACCATTGAAAACGGTTGGTACAACTATTTTTTTAGGGATGTTGGTACAACTAAAGTTAATTGTCATTGTTTTTGAGAGAGCATCTTTCATTCACGTAGTCGTCGATGCATATTAGGTACTGTATGGGCGTCGCATTTTGAAACGAAGGCCGATCTTTATGTTCCACCGGAACGCCATCTCTTATCAATTATATCTAAGATAGGTGTATCTAAACATCTACTCCCTCCATTCTTAAATGTAAGTCTTTTTAGAGATTACATTACAAACTACATACGGATGTATATAGACATATTTTAGATTCATTTATTTTGCTCCGTATGTACTCCATACTGTAATCTCTAAAAAGGCTATATTTAGGAACGGAGGGAGTAACATCTAATGGCGTTGCGAGTGGTAAGTATGCTGGTACGTACCCTTGGCCAAAGCTCGATCACACATAGCTAGCTAGATGAACTTTTAAGGTGAACATTTTTAATTGGCAAGTTTAAAGGCCATACTGTCATAACCTGAATCAAGTAGTATGGATGGGCACACCTAAAGAATAGTTCTTTCCACTCCCCGACCTAGGCGACAGGCAGTGGCGGTGGCGCTGATGTACTTTACTCCTCGGCAAGACCGCAGGCCCCTTCTCCCTCCGCCTGTCACTCTGGCAACGGGAGGGGGCGGGGACCTAGGGCTTCGGTCCGGTGATGGTATGGATAGGAGTAAATTTGGATTTGTCTTCGTTTGACAATGGTAAGACAATGGTGTGATCATTGGCGTGGAATAAGATCTCCCCGTCTCGCCCTTGTTCTGCCATGTTGGTGATACCAGACGAGCACAAGCAAGCCATTGCTCCCCGCCAAGGACATCAAGCAGCTCTACCCCCTAATGAATTGTTAACATGTAACCGACAAGTATTTTCGGATGGAGGAAGTACAACTTTTCTTTTTATGATCACAGAATTTATTGGAAATGGATCGGCGCCAGCCACAATTCCCTTTTGCAAAGTAAATACCGAAGCCAACAAACAACGTATACTTGTTAATGACTCAGATGCACATCAAATCTATGGATCGGAGCAGTTTCTCGGATGCATCGATTTATGATTAGATGGTTCAAGGTATCCTGCATGTCAACTTCAGCTTTTACACTGCTTTTAACATTCTGCTCCACGGAAAGGAAAGGAAAGGAAAGGAAAGGAATAATCTCGCGTCGTGACCACCACCCGACTGCGGCTTTGTGCATGCTGGCAACCTTTTACTTTCGGCCATAATTGCAAAGAAAGCATGATTTTTATATATTCATGGTGAAAGGTGATAAGCTTATGTCACTAGTAGAAAAAGGCTCATTTGTCCCGGTTCTGAAACTGGGACCAAAGAGTCGGGACTAAAGCCCATCACCTTCAGTCCCGGTTCGCTATAATTGCAAGGAAAGCTTGATTTTTATATATTCATATTCATGGTGAAAAGGTGAAAAGATCATGTCCCCTTTCCATTGAGAATGAAGTTGGTACAATGTTAACGCTGTCACTGCTTCCTCTCGCTCTTCTCTCGGCTGGCTTTAGTACACACAACGTGCATACTCTTAGGTGGATCGCTCGAGCTGCTCAGTGCGCCTGAAATGCGAGCACGAGTGTTTTAGTCTAGTACTTGAATTCTAGTGGGCTGATTCGATGGTGAATTCGTGATTGCAAATTAATTGACATGCTACTTTTGTCCTAAGTCAGTTTTTTTTGTCTAAATATATAAAAGAAATATCAACATCTTCAACACCGAATTAGTTTAATGAAATTATCATAAAATATATTTACAATCGATATTGTGTTTCCATTCAGACGACCGGTTTCTAGCTAATTTTATGGATTGTATATCTTGAATTTCATGCTAATGTTGGGAGGTTTTTTGATAAATTTTGGCAAAATCTTTGCACCCTATCGACCATTTGAAATTTTCTTTGACCAGTAGCTTCATCTCGTTGTTTCACACTGTAGAAAGGATATGCGGTGCAACTCAATTGTATTCCATGGAGTCGGTCACAACATATACACAGGATGTCTTGCGTGACAAGGAAACTAATCATACCATATCTCTAGGAGTCAACTATACAAGGCTAGAGAAGATAGGAATAGCAATACAAATATGTCACGTTCAACACCCCCCGCAGTCGAAGCGTCGGCGTCGGCGATGCAAAGGCTGGAATAGAACTCCTGGAATGCAGCAGTTGGAAGCCCATTGGTCATAATGTCGGCAAACTGTTGGGTGGTCGGTACATGAAGAGAACACGAAGCTGACCCAACTAAACCTTCTCGGGAATGAAATGAACATCAAGTTCAATGTGCTTGCACTAGTAGAAAACAGGGCTTACGTTCGGGCCAGGTAAGCCCATTAGTCCCGGTTAAGTCTCGAACCGGGACCCATGGGCCCATTGGTCCCGGTTCGTGAGGCCAGGGGGCCTGTCGGGCCTCGTGGGGGCATTGGTCCCGGTTCGGCCCCTTTGGTCCCGGTTGGTGGGACGAACCAGGACCAATGAGCCTCGCTCCTGGCCCATCACCATTGGTCCCGGTTGGTGGCTTGAACCGGGACCAAAGGCTGCCCTTTAGTCCCGTTCATGCCACGATCCGGGACAAATGAGGTGCCTATATATACCCCCTCGCGTAAGAGCAGAGCACACTGCTCTGTTTTTTCTGGCCGGCGAGGGGAGAGGGCTTGATGGTGCTCTAGCTCACCTCCTATGCACACAAGGTGTTCGATGGAATGCCCGTGCCACACTACTTAAGCTTTCTCCTCTCCAAGCTCGACCTCCAAGCTTCATTGTCGTCAATATTTGTCTAGGTTTAGCGGTCCGTCACGTCCCGTACCTGTCTTCACCGTCGTCGATTGCCCGCGCCGATCTCGTCGCCGGCACCACCGTGGTGAGCCTCTTGTTCTTATCTTCTTTCTGAAAGGAAAATTTTTTCTTACTTGTATGTTTAGATAGATACTTGTATAATTTTCTTACTTTTATTATTGCTTCTTATTATATAGTGCGATGGTTTTGGTATCCACCCCCGTCGGCCCTCGTCATGTCTATGATTCGGATGTGGTATATATTATCTTTATAACTATTTGGTTCATTTATTGTTTATGAAAACTATGCGGACCAACATGACATAGATTTTATTTATCTAGGAGGTATGTGAACCGGAAATTCCTACTGACCCTATTGTCGAGAGGTTAAATTTAGTTGAAGAAGAAAACAATTTCTTTAAGGAAAAAATGAAAAAATTGAGGAGGAGAAGATGATATTGGAGTTGCATGTTGCGGATGTCGTCGATGATCACAAGGTGAAGATGGATGCAATGCGCTTGAAGAATAGAAAGATTAGAAAATATGTCATTCATACCGAGGCTTGGTATCATTATGCCATTGGATCAATTGTTACCTTGATTGCGATTATGATCGCATTTGTTTTCGCATTGAAATGTTTTACATAGTTTGAATGTATGGTTTAATTAATTAAATGCTTTGGAGAGCTATATGTTGTAAGATGAGAACTATATATGTACTTTGGTTTTAATGTGATGATGAGCTTCTATTAATTTGGTCACTTAATTATCTATTTATGATGTTCTGTAATGGTTTTTGACACACTTAATTATATATAATGTACGCAGATGAACCGACAATGGATGTACGGTGACACACACCTCCGAATATATTAAGGTCGTGCATAATTTTCTTGAAGTGGCTGAGGCAAACAAGCAGAATGGTTTATGTGTTGTCCATGCCTTATATGTGGGAATACGAAGGCTTACTCTGACTCGAAAACCATTCACACCCACCTGCTTTATAAGGGTTTCATGCCACATGATACGTCTCCAACGTATCTACTTTTCCAAACACTTTTGCCCTTGTTTTGGACTCTAATTTGCATGATTTGAATGAAACTAACCCGGACTGCCTCCAAGAAAAAGAAAAATCCAGTCGTACGTTGCCACCACCAGCTTTGTGCAACTTTGTACTTTCCCAGCTTATAAACTGCAAGCAGCCCATGCATATTTTCTTAATGGTGAAAAGCCGGCCATGTCTGTCTCGCTAACCTTGTTCTCATTGGTTTCCACAAAAGCATCGATCACATGGTTGGATTATGGCTCACCTAATATGGCATTTTTCTCAAGTGACCGCATCTCTTCCTGCATAGCAGCTCCTCGAGCACTTCATGCAAAATATTGTTAGATAGATGAAGATGAATCATAGACATAGCCTTACGATATTTGCGCTTCTCATCAGCAGTCCACACCTTCTGTTCTTCTCTACCAAAGCCATCTAGCGCCTCGTCCAGATCAGGATGTGCCAGCACAGCCTGCATCTTCACTTGCCATAAGGAAAACCTCGTGTCATTGTTCAACAGCAGAAGAAGTGTGGGCGTTGCACATGGTGCTAGGTCTAGATAGGTGTGCGCCTGGGCCCTTGGGGTAGATGGGCCGGCGTTGTTGAGCATAGCTAGCTCCCTCTCCTTCTTTCCTTTTCTAGGCTTTTCCCCTTTTTCCATTTACATAAATTAGAAAGAATGAAAATAGAAGAAAATAAATAACCATGGGTTTTATAAAATGTTGATTTTTTTATTTGGAGTCTGAGATTTATACTTAGCCCAGCAAAAGAAGTTTTACCCAATTTGGAAGTGTGGAATTCAGACCCATTTGAATTTAATTCAACTGTTTTGAATAGGAGTAGGAGCTAGAAGGGTCTAAAAATGTTGATATTTTTGGTGAAGCTCTATTAAATGCAGAAAGAACTAAACAAAAGGTTTGTAGTACTATATTGAAGTAGAAAAGACGTGGGATATTAGAAAAGGTTTGAAAGGTTTGAAAAGGCACTTAAATAAAAGCTAGGTTCAAATGATTTTATGAAAAAGTTCATATTTAGCTGCTTTAGTCCCTATTTTTTATTTCAAATGCATTTATTCATGTGATGCATGGGTTGCCATGGCTGTTTGGGAGATAATAAATGTTGATATTTCTTCAATATGGTATTTTAATCTCTTTCATTTTCTATGATGTGGCATGCAGGCATGAGATGATTAAAGAATTAAAATCTGCCAAATTAACTAGTAATTAAGGAATTTACATTGGTTGCCAAATAAGCCGCTGAACAAGAACCAACGATGGATAGGCAAGGTGCCGGATCAACGCCAGTGGATCGTTTTTACTCCCTCATAGACTAGATTTTTAGACTGTTCATCACTTTGGCTTCAGCGACGACGAGGACGGTGTTGAATAAAGATTCTTCGGATCCTTTCCTGATGAGGCCATCGACCCTATGGTTCGAGATGGATTCGGAAACCAGCCTGTTCAAGCAAGGATGACGTGGCAACGGCGGCATCCTTGTGGTTGACCTGTGTCCTCGTGCTCCGCCATTGTGATGGCATTTGCTCCAGCGTCGGCGCAGAGCTTGGGAGGTAGTCCGGTAGCGGATGCAGATTATGGTCTGCATCGACAATATCTTGAAAACGGAACGTGTGCTGAGTTCGTGGTTCGTGGATGGCAAGTATGGTTTCCTCCTTCAGTGTCTTAGTCTTGGTGGGGTGCTAGATCTGGAGTTCGATGGCGTGTCCGGGGTGTTGCCCCGGTCTGATTCGTTCAACAACAATGACTTCACTTTTGGTGAGCCACCTTGAAGATCTTCAAAGCTGCATATCTGCGATGGAGCCGCATCGAGCTTGGGTGAAGAGGTGACCTGTCAAGCTTGGGTTAGGAGACAAAAATACGTGTATTAGATACTCACAGTAGTTCAGAAAAAATCAAACGTTAATACGATTTATTGTATGGCAATCTTGCATGTCTAATTGTTAAAAATGGAAATAAAATGTAAGCATGAAAAGTCTTGCATGAATAATAATTAAGAAACAAATCAAACATTCATTGTGCGGCCATACTTGCCTAAAGCAATCAAGGTTCCCGGGTACCTAAGGGTCCCAGATAATTTATACCTATATATATATATATATATATATATATATATATATATATATATATATATATAACAATTTTTTCCTACTATCGGGTGTAGTTACTACCACTTCTGTTTCTTACGTTGTAGGTAGTATCTATTATATCGGAGAGTATGTACGTGTAGTATGTAGTATATAAGAATGTTTAGGTAGTATATATACTACTTTTTTGGTAGTATGTACCATATTTTGTGCATACTTCATTTCGCGTACAAATATGTACGTATTTCACAA
>NC_041385.1:2307542-2315135 GCF_002162155.2 Triticum dicoccoides | reverse complement strand
ATATTCATCAAGCAGCAGCACGACGGCGTGGTGGTGGTGGAGGAGCGTGGCAATCCTGCAGGGCTTCGCCAAGCACCGCGAGAGAGGAGGAGTACTTGGGAGAGGGGAGGGCTGCGCCAGAACTTGGGGTACGGCTGCCCTCCCACCCCCCACATATATATAGGGGCAAGGGAGAGGGGGGCCGGCCCCCTCAGATCCAATCTGAGGAGGGGGCGGCGGCCAAAGGGGGGAGGAGTGCCTCCCAAGTCAAGTGGAGGCCCTCCCCCTTAGGGTTTCCCCTCTCCCATGCGCATGGGCCTTGCGGGGCTGGTTCCCCTGGCCCATTAAGGCTAGGGCGCCCCCTACAGCCCATGCTACTGTATTGGACGTGGTGGAACAATTTCCGGACCTCCGGACCCCTCCGGAATCCTCCGGAACCTTCTGGAAGCTTCCCGATACAATACCGGAAAAACCCGAACTTTTCCCGGAACCCGAACAACAACTTTCCATATATAAATCTTTACCTCCGGACCATTTCGGAACTCCTCGTGACGTCCGGGATCTCATCCGGGACTCCGAACAACATTCGTAACCACATACAAACTTCCTTTATAACCCTAGCGTCATCGAACCTTAAGTGTGTAGACCCTACGGGTTCGGGAACCATGCAGACATGACCGAGACGTTCTCCGGCCAATAACCAACAGCGGGATCTGGATACCCATGTTGGCTCCCACATGTTCCACGATGATCTCATCGGATGAACCACGATGTCAAGGACTCAATCGATCCCGTATACAATTCCCTTTGTCTAACGGTATTGTACTTGCCCGAGATTCGATCGTCGGTATACCGATACCTTGTTCAATCTCGTTACCGGCAAGTCTCTTTACTCATTCCGTAACACATCATCCCATGATCAACCCCTTAGTCACATTGTGCACATTATGATGATGTCCTACCAAGTGGGCCCAAAGATACCTCTCCGTTTACACGGAGTGACAAATCCCAGTCTTGATTCAGTGCCAACCCAACAGACACTTTTGGAGATACCTGTAGTGCACCTTTATAGCCACCCAGTTACGTTGTGACGTTTGGTACACCCAAAGCATTCCTACGGTATCCGGGAGTTGCACAAGCTCATGGTCTAAGGAAAAGATACTTGACATTAGAAAAGCTTTAGCACACGAACTACACGATCTCTGTGCTAGGCTTAGGATTGGGTCTTGTCCATCACATCATTCTCCTAATGATGTGATCCCGTTATCAACGACATCCAATGTCCATGGTCAGGAAACCGTAACCATCTATTGATCAACGAGCTAGTCTACTAGAGGCTTACTAGGGACATGGTGTTGTCTATGTATCCACACATGTATCTGAGTTTCCTATCAATACAATTATAGCATGGATAATAAACGATTATCATGAACAAGGAAATATAATAATAACTAATTTATTTTTGCCTCTAGTACATATTTCCAACAGTCTACCACTTGCACTAGAGTCAATAATCTAGTTCACATCGCCATGTGATTAACATTCACAGGTCACATCGCCATGTGACCAGCATCAAAAGAGTTTACTAGTGTCACTAAACTAGTTCACATCATCATGTGATTAAGACTCAATTAGTTCTGGGGTTTGATCATGTTTTGCTTGTGAGAGAGGTTTTAGTCAACGGGTCTGAACCTTTCAGATCCGTCTGTGCTTTGCAAATTTCTAGGTCATATTGTAAACGCTGCTTCCACGCTCCACTTGGAGCTATTCCAAATGGTTGCTCCACTATACGTATCCGGTTTGCTACTCAGAGTCACTCGGATAGGTGTTAAAGCTTACATCGACGTAACCCTTTACGCCGAACTCTTTATCACCTCCATAATCGAGAAACATGTCCTTATTTGTTACAAGGACAATTTTGACCGTTGTCCAATGATCCATTCCTGGATCATTCTTGTACCCCTTGACTAACTCATGGCAAGGCACACTTCCGGTGCGGTACACATCATAGCATACTATAGAGCCTACGTCTGAAGTATAGGGGACGACCTTCGTCCTTTCTCTCTATTCTGCCGTGGTCGAGCTTTTAAGTCTTAATTTCATACCTTACATCTCAGGTAAGAACTCCTTCTTTGACTTATCCATCTTGAACACCTTCAAGATCATGTCAAGGTACGTGCTCATTTGAAAGTACTATTAAGCATTTTGATTTATCTTATAGATCTTTATGCTTAGTATTCAAGTAGCCTAATCCAGGTTTTCCATTGAAAAACACCTTTCAAATAACCCTATATGCTCTCCAGAAATTCTATATTATTTCTGATCAACAATATGTCAACAACATATACTCATCAGAAATTCTATAGTGCTCCCACTCACTTCTTTGGAAATACAAGTTTCTCATAAACTTTGTATAAACAAAAATTCTTTGATCATCTTATCAAAGTGCATATTCCAACTCCGAGATGCTTACTCTAGTCCATGGAAGGATCGCTGGAGCTAGCATACCTTTTTAGCATCCTTAGGATCGACAAAACCTTTCTGATTGTATCACATACAACCTTTTCTTGTGAAAACTAGTAAGGAAACTCGTTTTGACATCCATCTGCCAGATTTCATAAATGCAGCTAATGCTAACATGATTACGACGGACTTAAGCATCGCTACGTATGAGAAAATCTCATCGTAGTCAACTCCTTGAACTTGTGAAAAAACTTCTTCGCCACAAGTCGAGCTTCATAGACGGTGACATTACCGTCCACGTCCATCTTCTTCTTAAGGATCCATTTATCTCAATGGCTTGCCGATCATTGGGCAAGTCCACCAAAGTCCATGCTTTGTTCTGATACATGGATCCTATCTCGGATTTCATGGCTTCTAACCATTTGTCGGAATATGGGCCCACCAACGCTTCTCCATAGCTCGTAGGTTCATTGTTGTCTAGCAACATGACCTTCAAGACAGGATTACTGTACCACTCTGAAGTAGTACGCATCCTTGACACCCTACGAGGTACGGTAGTGACTTGATCCGAAGTTTCATGATCACTATCATAAGCTTCTACTTCAATTGGTGTAGGTGCCACAGGAACAACTTCCTGTGCCCTGCTACACACTGGTTGAAGTGATGGTTCAATAACCTCATCAAGTCTCCACCATCCTCCCACTCAACTTTCCGAGACAAACTTTTTTCTCGAGAAAGGACCCGATTCAAGAAACAATCCCTATTGCTTTCGGATCTGAATTAGGAGGTATACCCAACTGTTTTGGGTGTCCTATGAAGATGCATTTTATCCGCTTTGGGTTCGAGCTTATCAACCTGAAACTTTTTCACATAAGCGTCGCAGCCCCAAATTTTTAAGAAACGACAACTTAGGTTTCTCCAAACCATAGGTCAAACGGTGTCGTCTCAACGGAATTACGTGGTGCCCTATTTAAAGTGAATGCGGTTGTCTCTAATGCCTAACCTATAAACAATAGTGGTAATTCGACAAGAGACATCATGGTATGCACCATATCCAATAGGGTGCAACTATGATGTTCGGGCACACCATCACACTATGGTGTTCCAGGCGGTATTAATTGTGAAACAATTTCCACAATGTCTTAATTGCGTGCCAAAGCTCGTAACTCAGATACTCATCTCTATGATCATATCATAGACATTTTATCCTCTTGTCACGATGATCTTCAACTTCACTCTGAAATTACTTGAACCATTCAATAATTCAGACTTGTGTTTCATCAAGTAAATATACTCAGTATCTACTCAAATCATCCGTGAAGTAAGATCATAACAATATCCACTCCGTGCCTCAGCACTCATTGGACTGCACACATCAAAATGTGTTACTTCCAACAAGTTGCTATCTTGTTCCATCTTACTGAAATCGAGGCTTTTTAGTCATCTTGCCCATGTGGTATGATTTGCATATCTCAAGTGATTGAAAATCAAGTGAGTCCAAACGATCCATCTGCATGGAGTTTCTTCATGCATATACACCAATAGAGATGGTTCGCATGTCTCAAACTTTTCAAAACGAGTGAGTCCAAAGATCCATCAACATGGAGCTTCTTCATGCGTTTTATACCAATATGACTTACATGGCAGTGCCACAAGTAGGTGGTACTATCATTACTATCTTATATCTTTTGGCATTAACATGTGTATCCCTATGATCGAGATTCAATAAACCATTCATTTTGGGTGTAAGACCATTGAAGGTATTATTCAAATAAACAGAGTAACCATTATTCTCCTTAAATGAATAACCGTATTGCGATAGACATAATCCAATCATGTCTATGCTCAACGCAAACACCAAATGACAATTATTCAGGTTTAATACTAATCTTGATGGTAGAGGGAGCGTGCGATGTTTGATCACATCAAACTTGGAAACACTTCCAACACATATCGTCAGCTCACTTTTAGCTAGTCTCCGTTTATTCCGTAGCTCTTTTATTTCGAGTTACTAACACTTAGTAACCGAACCGGTATCTAATACCCTGGTGCTACTAGGAGTACTTGTAAAGTACACATTAACATAATGTATATCCAATATACTTCTATTGACCTTGCCAGCCTTCTTATCTACCAAGTATCTAGGGTAATTTTGCTCCAGTGGCTGTTCCCCTTATTACAGAAGCACTTAGTCTTGGGTTTGGGTTCAACCTTGGGTTTCTTCACTAGAGCAGCAGCTGATTTGCCGTTTCATGAAACTAGTGGTTTCACCAACCATCAACAATTGATGCTCCGTCTTGATTTCTACTTTCGCGGTGTCAAACATCATGAATACCTCAAGGATCATCATTTCTATCCCTGATATGTTATAGTTCATCACGAAGCTCTAGCAGCTTGGTGGCAATGACTTTGGAGAAACATCACTATCTCATCTGGAAGATCAACTACCACTCGATTCAAGTGATTGTTGCACTCAGACAATCTGAGCACAAGCTCAACGATTGAGCTTTTCTCCCTTAGTTTGCAGGCTAAGAAAATCGTCGGAGGTCTCATACCTCTTGACGTGGGCATGAGCCTGAAATCCCAATTTCAGCCCTCAAAACATCTCAGATGTTCCGTGACGTTTCGAAAACGTCTTTGGTGCCTCAACTCTAAACTGTTTAACTGAACTATCACGTAGTTATCAAAACGTGTCTGTCCGATGTTTGCAACATCCACAAACGATGTTTGGGGTTCAGCACACCGAGCGGTGCATTAAGGACATAAGCTTTCTATTGTCCGCATAATCGCTACTGTCAACTTTCAACTATATTTTCTCTAGGAACATATCTAAACAGTGGAACTAAAGCGCGAGCTTACGACATAATTTGCAAAGATCTTTTGACTATGTTCAGGATAATTAAGTTCATCTTATGAACTCCCACTCAGATAGACATCCCTCTAGTCATCTAAGTGATTACATGATCCGAGTCAACTAGGCCGTGTCCGATCATCACGTGAGACGGACTAGTCATCGTCGGTGAACATCTTCATGTTGATCGTATCTACTATACGACTCATGCTCGACCTTTCGGTCTCTGTGTTCCGAGGCCATGTCTGTACATGCTAGGCTCGTCAAGTTAACCCTAAGTGTTTTGCATGTGTAAAACTGTCTTACACCCGTTGTATGTGAACGTAAGGATCTATCACACCCGATCATCACGTGGTGCTTCGAAACGACGAAATTTAGAAACGGTGCACAGTTAGGGGAGAACACTTCTTGAAATTGTTGTAAGGGATCATCTTATTTACTACCGTCATTCTAAGTAAACAAGATGCATAAACATAATAAACATCACATGCAATTATATAGTAGTGACATGATATGGCCAATATCATATAGCTCCATTGATCTCCATCTTCGGGGCTCCATGATCATCATCGTCACCGGCATGACACCATGATCTCCATCATCATGATCTCCATCATCGTGTCTTCATGAAGTTGTCTCGCCAACTATTACTTCTACTACTATGGCTACCAGTTAGCAATAAAGTAAAGTAATTACATGGCGTTGTTTAATGACACGCAGGTCATACAATAAATAAAGACAACTCCTATGGCTCCTGCCGGTTGTCATACTCATCGACATGCAAGTCGTGATTCCTATTACAAGAACATGATCAATCTCATACATCACATAACATTCATCACATTCTTCTTGGCCATATCACATCACATAGCATACCCTGCAAAAACAAGTTAGACGTCCTCTAATTGTTGTTTGCATGTTTTACGTGGCTGCTATGGGTTTCTATCAAGAACGTTTCTTACCTACGCAAAAACCACAACGTGATATGTCAATTGCTATTTACCCTTCATAAGGACCCTTTTCATCGAATCCGATCCGACTAAAGTGGGAGAGACTGGCACCCGCTAGCCACCTTATGCAACAATTGCATGTCAATCGGTGGAACCTGTCTCACGTAAGAGTACGTGTAAGGTCGGTCCGGGCCGCTTCATCCCACGATGCCGCCGAATCAAGATTGGAATAGTAACGGTAAGCATATTGAACAACATCAACGCCCACAACTACTTTGTGTTCTACTCGTGCAAAGAATCTACGCAATAGACCTAGCTCATGATGCCACTGTTGGGAACGTAGCAGAAATTCAAAATTTTCCTATGTGTCACCAAGATCTATCTATGGAGAAACCAGCAATGAGGGGAAGGAGAGTGCATCTACATACCCTTGTAGATCGCTAAGCGGAAGCGTTCAAGAGAACGGGGTTGAAGGAGTCGTACTCGTCGTGATCCAAATCACCGGAGATCCTAGTGCCGAACGGACGGCACCTCCGTGTTCAACACACGTACAGCCCGGTGACGTCTCCCATGCCTTGATCCAGCAAGGAGAGAGGGAGAGGTTGAGGAAGACTCCATCAAGCAGCAGCACGACGGCGTGGTGATGGTGGAGGAGCGTGGCAATCCTGCAGGGCTTCGCCAAGCACCGTGAGAGAGGAGTACTTGGGAGAGGGGAGGGCTGCGCCAGAACTTGGGGTACGGCTGCCCTCCCACCCCCAAATATATATAGGGGCAAGGGAGAGGGGGGCCGGCCCCCTCAGATCCAATCTGAGGAGCGGGCGGCAGCCAAAGGGGGGAGGAGTGCCTCCCAAGTCAAGTGGAGGCCCTCCCCCTTAGGGTTTCCCCTCTCCCATGCGCATGGGCCTTGGGGGGGCTGGTTCCCCCGGCCCATTAAGGCTAGGGCGCCCCCTACAGCCCATGCTACTGTATTGGACGTGGTGGAACAATTTCCGGACCTCCGGACCCCTCCGGAATCCTCCGGACCTTCTGGAAGCTTCCCGATAAAATACCGGAAAAACCCGAACTTTTCCCGGAACCCGAACAACAACTTTCCATATATAAATCTTTACCTCCGGACCATTCCGGCACTCCTCGTGACGTCCGGGATCTCATCCGGGACTCCGAACAACATTCGATAACCACATACAAACTTTTTTTATAACCCTAGCGTCATCGAACCTTAAGTGTGTAGACCCTACGGGTTCGGGAACCATGCAGACATGACCGAGACGTTCTCCGGCCAATAACCAACAGCGGGATCTGGATACCCATGTTGGCTCCCACATGTTCCACGATGATCTCATCGGATGA
>NC_041385.1:2288754-2306868 GCF_002162155.2 Triticum dicoccoides | reverse complement strand
CTGGACCCCGACCCCAAAAGAATCCCACCTGGACCCCGATCCCGATCGAGCCGCCCCTCCCCAGTCCCCCTCCTTGCCGCTCCTCCCCTCGATCTCCGCCGTGATTCACCGCCGAAAATCCGCCGGATCGAGTGCCTAGATCCTGGCTGACGGGATCGAGCTCCGCCCCCTCCGACTCCACCTCCTACCCGACCGCCGGCGCGGGCGAGCGAGCGACGGTGGACACCGGCGCGAGGGAGCCGGCGGAGCCGGCGAAGCCGCCGGATCTCTGCGACGAACGGCCGCCATGGACTTCCGGAAGCCTCATCCTCGGTCCATCGTCACCGCCAGACGGCTTGGCAGTGCTCGTGACGGCCAACGCGCAACCTACGGCGAACAGCAAACCCAAGGAAGCATCTCAGCGGAGGCCGCATCAGCGGCGCCTTCAAATCTAAGAACTGTACATGAACTTCCACCCTGATCTTGCATTCTTCTTCAATCTTGCCTTCTCTGACCTTCTTGCTTCGTGCAGATGAACTTCGCGCCCCCTGTAAGACATGGATTGCCATGGGATTCCTCTCATACCTCCACGACGAATTGTTCTCAAGGTGGCCTATCATCTGCTGGTAAAAGGTTGGCCGAACTTCTAGCCAGGGTATGGTTGAACTTCTTCCTTCCTTCGGTTTGTTATTTGCTTACAACTATGTGAAGTTCAGGTGGTGTGTGAGCATCAGTCCAGGCTACAAAAGCTTTTTGTAAAATCTGCCTGCTTACAACCATGTGATGTTCTGGTAGTGTGTGAGCCTCAGTCCAGGCTACAAAACAGAATTGTAAAATCTGGCTGCTTAAAGGCATGTGAAGTTCAGGTAGTATGTGAGTCTCAGTCCAGGCTACAAACACTATAAAATCTGCCTGCATTCACATTCACATGTGGAAAAGCAATGTGAAGTTCAACTAGTAAGTGTGCTAGAGTTCAGGTTGGAAATGTATCTAGTTCTGTGCAAAACAAAAATAAAGGAAAATAGAACATACATGTGATATCACATGAAGGTCAGGTTGGTATGCACTAGCAGTCCAACCATTCAAAAAACTCATGAAGATTTAGGTTTTTTAACTGTAGACAGTATTTCCCCTTTGCAAAACAAGAAGTTCAGGTTGTGGAGAGTGCTCAGTTCAGGTACATATAAGTAATCTAATATTGCAGAATTAAAAAACAGGATGTGAAGTTCATTCTGTGAAGGGTGGTCAGTTCAGGTACAAAGGCATTGGCAGATGCTCACTTCAGTGCATAGTGTGATGTCTCTCACCACTTTTATATGAGAAGTTCAGTCTGTGGATAATGCTAAGTTCAGTTATGAAGGTATATGCAGATATAACTTGTGTGCTAACAGACATTTTTTCCTTTAATGTCAGCAAGACGAGAGACGCATGAAGAAGCTTAGAAGTTCCCAGCAGCAAGTACACAATGCAAAGCCTGTACGCGTTGCACCACCCTCTCAATGGGTCACACCTCAAACGCACCAACAACATTACCAACCTGCTCCAGACAAAAAATGGACGACACCAGAAACACATGGATACTCCCGAGAAGCTGGCACAGCCCTATCCGCACAAGTTTGCGCCTCCACCTAATTGGGTGACGCCGGAAATCCCCCGCGGATTCTTTGTATCCACCAGCAGACTCCCAAGCACGCCGATGGAGGAGGGGGTTAGCTCAAGTCCTGCGTGTAACTCTGGAGGTTATCCTGGTGTGCCTCATCAATGCCAAAGCGAAGCAACTAAACCGTTTGATCCCAGGACAAATCCAACAACAACACACACACGGAGGAGAGTGATCTACACACTACACCGTTTGATCCTGCTGCTGATGCTACAAGTTAGAATTGTACAAGGCAAAAGGTAGATGGATTGCTTCACAGAACAAAAGAGCAAACCAAGACCAGGATCGCAATACCTCCACAACCACCTCAAGCAAAAAGGACGCAAACAAGAGAGAGGCCATCTTCAGCCCTACTTCCTCCTCGTGATCCACTGCTGCATCCTGCTATGATTACTCCTCCATGCGCCATCCCAGAGGGACAACAGCCGACACCGACGGAGTTGCGATCATACACGCACGTAAGTGAAACAAAAAATATTTATATACGCAACTTGTATTATCTGCAAATTTCTGCTCCCTCCAGAATAACAAGTTCATAAACTGCATTTTAAGGTGCTGTTTGGATTTTTTTTCTTTTTCTGCAGACTCCAGATCTACCGGATTATCTAATACCAAGACTAAAGATGTGATTCAAGGATGTAGAGAAAGCAAGGGAATTTTATAACAGATACGCCAGACACGCTGGTTTTGGAATCAGGAAGACGGGTGGAAATGACAACCACAAGTATTTTGTTTGCGCCTTCCAAGGGATACACACATCTTCAGTTTCAGAGGCCAGCAGGAAGCGAAACAAAACATCACAGAGGACGGGCTGCAATGCAAGAATGAGGGTGAAGGTGCAGGAGGATGGCACATGCGTGGCAGTGGACATTGAGTACAATCATAATCACCAGCTCATGCAAACTGATGACATGCTGGTGTTTTTGCACTCACACAAGAATTATGACCCCACTATATTGGAGTACGTAAAGCTCTTGCAGTACCATGATGTCAAGCACACGACAATCATGTCCATGCTATCTGAAAATGAAGATGGAAGCTACTTCCTAAGCATGACCGGACGAGACCTGCTAAACCAGTAAGTACTCAAACACCAACATACTGCAATGTAAAAATAGCATCCTAGCTCACAATCATTTTCTAGCAAAAAATAAACAAATGCATATTTGCATGTGATTTGTAGGAAAGCCATGAATGCAAAGAAAGATGATTTGGATGATGTATTGAAACTTGTTTCATTCCTCAAAGACATGAAGGCGATAAATGATGAGTTTTTCTACGACATCCAAGTGGACAAGGACAAGTCAATTAAAAACATTTTCTGGTCCAATGCAAGCTGCCAAGGAGCCTATCAAGACTTCGGCGATTGCGTAACATTCGACACAACTTACAAGACCAACAGATTTCATATGCCCCTGGGAGTGTTTGTTGGAACAAACCATCACTTGCAGTCAACGATATTTGCTGTTGCCCTGATAAGAGACGAAGATGCAAAGTCATTCAAGTGGTTGTTCGATACATTTCTACGGTGCATGAACAACAAGCACCCAACTTGCATTCTAACAGGTGAGTTCAAATAAAAAACTCCTCAAGTTTCATCATCTTTCCAGTCTGTGGGTCTGTATTGGGTATATTTGGTTTTATCTGAAAATAATATACAGCAAGCAGTTCCACCACTGTTAGCACAGAAGTCCAACCAAAAAACAGTAGAAGAAAGCAAATTTTTTCTGTCACTTGTTTACAAAATAATATACAGCAAGCAGTTCAACCACTGTTAGCACAGAAGTCCAACCAAAAAACAGTAGAAGAAAGCAAATTTTTTCTGTCACATGTTTAGAAAAAAACTAGTCATGAATGTGAAGTTCAAGTACAGGAATCATAGAAGTTCAAGGATAAAAATATGTTCAGAAAAAAACATGTAGCATGTTCACAAAAATATAGTTATTTATGTGAAGTTCAAGCACTGGTACCACAGAAGTTCAAGAACCCTGCTGTAAGGAAAAATACATGTGCCATTTTTAGATGGTCATGTTGCTTCATCTGAAGTTCAAGTACTTGTACAACATAAGTTCACCATCAGTACAAAAAAAGAATCAAGTTTCATTTTTTTTAATTCATGCAGACCAATGCCCATCGATGGCGAAAGCTATACCAAAATCATTTCCAAACACCGTCCACAATCTATGCCGTTGGCAAATCTTGAAAAAGTACAGGGAATACCTCGCGTTGCTGTACAACAAGTACAAAACATTCAAAGAGGAGTTCACAGCTATATTAAACTGGCCGCTGATGCCAACGGAGTTTGAAGATGCATGGGCTAAACTCGTGCACAAGTACAAACTAGAGAACAGCCAGATGATGATGCAGCTCTGGAGTGATAGGAAGATGTGGATTTCAGCATATTACAAGAACATTTTCTGTGCTAGAATGACTCCACACAATGAAGCGAGAGCATGAACCACGTGCTAAAGAAAGGGTTTGTCAAGTGGACCCAGAACCTACACAAGTTTGCTAGGCGGGACAATGCTTGCATACAAACTCGGATGCAGAAGGAGAACGAGCAAACAATGACCAGCATGGTAAGATGACAAAGTACAAAACACCCCCATCATGTTCTGTTTTGCCTTGAACATGTGCACTTTGAATTTTTAAAAAATGAAACCCATGACTCTGCCTCGACTAATACCTCACTTTTTGACATGTGCAGACCAATCCTGTGACGAAAACAACCTACGGCTATGAGGAAGACATGTCCATCAAGTTCACGAGAGCAGTGTACACCGAGATGAGGAATAGGATGAGAAAGGCAACGCTATTCCGCGCAAAGCGTACAGCAGAGCCAACTAAGTACCTTGTGTACTACCACAACAAGCCTGGCCATGATGATGAAGAAATATTTTCCTGGTCAAAGCATGAATTCCAGGTTGTAGGTGACCCAGAGAATGAAATATACGAGTGTGAATGCAAGCTCTGGACACACACAGGTGAGCAAAAAAACAACCTCATTAAATAGATAGACTGGTAGTATCATATCAAAATTTATGAAACTCATTGCTGGCTCTCAAACTATGCATTCTGCATTCATCACAAAAATGCAGCCTGTTCTGCCTTCACATCATGAACATACTTGACTACCTCAAGCCTGACAATTTTCCAAACAAGTATATCCTCAAACGGTACACAGACTGCAAGATCACAACCAACTTTTGATACAAGGGACTACAACACAACGGCATCGGATGGCAGCTCAAGGCTATCGAAGCAAGACATATTGCTGCAGCTGAATTTGATGGTTAACAAGAAAGCGATGAGATGTGACCAGCAATATGACAGAGCATACTATGTTCTCAAGAGGCTTGTGGAAGAGCTTGATGCAATACATTCAGCAAATCAAGCGGATGCTGACGAAAGGATGGCTGAAGAGGACGCTGCAATTGAAGATGACCTTCATTATTATGCAGCTGAAATGCTCAACACCGCCGCTGAAGCCAGCCAATACAAGCAGGGTGATGGCCAGTCAATGGAGCCGCGACAGCAAGAGACGATGAAATTGCCATTGTATTCTGAAACAAAGGGTAGGAAGAAAATTACTGCAGCAAAGAAGAGTGACAAGAGAGCTCAAATAAAGGCACCACCTGCAGGAAGAGTCGTCGTGCGCGACGAGAACGGAGTGCCACTTGGACACAGGAAATGCAGTGTGTGCAACCAGGTTGCAAGACACAATAAGCTGATCTGTCCAACACTCTTGGAAAGAAACAATGCTGAGGAGGTCCAGCAACCCAAAGTTCAGAAGCAACAGACCAAGGCTATGGAACAAAAGAAGGGACCACACCCACAAAAAGCAAGCAACATGCTTTGTAGCATATGTAAGCAGTATGAACCACATAATGCAAGAACATGCCCGCGGCATGCAGATGCTCAAAAGACAAGCAAAATACCAGAGAAGAAACAGAAAACAAGACCTATAGCCAACAACAAGAAGGTGGTGGAAGATGAAGAGGGAGACGAAGACGAAGACAACGACGAAGAAGAGGAATACGAAGATGAAGAGGAAGTGGAATGCGACGACGAAGAGGAAGAGGAAGACGACGATGAAGAGGAAGAGGACGAAGAAGAGGAAGAGGTACATGTCAAGAAAAAACCTCTACCACCAAAGCCTAGGAGGAGCGCAAGGCTGATGAACAATTAAAATAGGTCAATTAACAGAATGCAAACTTATGTAATGTCAATGTGCAGAATATTATGCCATCATCCGCTGGTAACATACACTCTGAAGTTCAAGTAATATTACTGCAGAAGTCCTAGTATGTTATGAGAGGAAGTGATGTGCCGGTCATGTATTTCATTGAAGACAAAGCATTAATAAATTGAAAAACAAACACTCTGAAGTTCAAGTAATATTACTGCAGAAGTCCTGGTATGTTATGAGAGGAAGTGATGTGCTGGTCACGTATTTCATGAAAGAGAAAGCATTAATAAATTGAAAAACATACACTCTGAAGTTCAAGTAATATTACTGCAGAAGTCCTGGTATGTTATGAGAGGAAGTGATGTGCTGGTCATGTATTCCATGCAGACTGCAAGCAAGAACAAAAAAATGAAAAACATACAATGTGAAGTTCAAGTAAGATTACAGTGGAAGTTCTGGTATATTATGGCAGGAGGTGCTCGTGTTGTATTCCATAAAAGAGCAACCAGCAAATAATTATACAGTTTTGGAGTTTAACTCAGCTTACACAAGAAGTTCTAGTATATAAAATCGATGTAGGAAAAAAATATGCTTAAAAAAGAAAGTTTCACCGCATAAACTAAGGTTAGCAAGCCTAAGACAACGCGTTCAACTGTGAAGTTCTGTTTGGATACGTGCAGAAGTTCAAAAGATAAAGAAACGTCAACAATATTTCTGCACAAAGTTACAGCTGAAATACATTCGCACTTGAAAAAACACAAAAAAAATATAGATTTTATGCAAAACCATACATATTGATTGGGTTGAAAATTACCAATACATTACACAAGACAGAAATATCCTCTCCATCTGAAACCAGCAGCCTAGCTCCATATGTTGGGGCCCAAAAATAAACAACATAAAAAATCAAGCAGTTCAACCATAACCGAGGGAGAAGTTCAGGTACATCTGTTGTGGCAAAAACATTCAACACATGGATACTGAAAACAATGCAGTACATTGAAAGTCACAAAGCCAAATCATTCTTCACACCAAAATACATTTGTCCACAATATCACAAGTAATAGTGCTGCACCTATAGATACGCAAATCACTAAAAATATTCTTACACCCAAATCTTTACGGAATTGTTCCAATCATTATCAAACCTAAAAATCTGTACTAAATCAAATCTACAATGGAACTAATGCTTCGAATTCACGGGCCAAAGGACTGGATCTCTTTAGGGAGCTCTGAACTCATGACTTCATTCTTCTCGCTAAAAATCAGAGTGTGCATGAACTCGGCCTTCCAGTCATCTGCAGCAGCTTGCAAACAAAAGAAAGGTGAAAACGATGGTTTAGTAACGCATATCTAAAACCACAGCAGGAGCGTCGCACAAAAAAACACAAGAAAAATCAAAGGATGATGAGACAAGAACAAAGACAGAACATACTTCAACATCACCAAAATCGTCAACAATCTCATCGCCGTCATACGAAGAGCTGAACTTCACGGCAAAGAAACCACAATCATTACTCTTCTGCTTCGGAACATCGATGAAAGTCGGCCTCTTTGCAATAGTCACCCAGTTAGGCTGCTTGCTCGCCTTGTATGCAGCCTTGCCGTACACCTCCTCGAGCAATCCAACAAATCTCTTCATCTGCCAGAAATATCAAAATCGGATGAAGTCAAAAATAGTTAAGTTCAGGTACATAAAAAAGCGACACCTGCGTAAGATCCACTAAAACAAAAATAGCAGAAGTTCAACTTCTAAATGACAGTCAGTTCAAGCAGTATTACCAAAACAGAGACAACAACATATTTTATAAACACAAGGCATAATAAACTTCGTGTCAAACAAGAGAATGTGAAAGGATGTCCAGGCTAAGAAACACTCACGATATTTTGGCAGTCCCCATGGAAACTTGAACGCGACGTTTCCATATTTTCGTAAGAAAGTGAATCGAGGATGTCAATGCTCCCACGATATCGATTCACCACGTACACACTGTAGTGCGCCATTGTGCCAATTGGCTTGAATAGAGTCATTAAAACCTGCAAGAATGAAAGGACCGGTGAACACAAACTATAAAGCATATGCACCGAAGAAACGGCATGAACAAAAACTTATTGACAAACTCAGCAAAAGGATGCACATGAAATTAAGAAAAAAGCAAGATTTATAAAAAACTAACCATCTTTGCGTTTAGAAGGTCTTCTTCCTTGCGAACAAACATTGGGAGGAGACCAGCAGATTTTTTTGCATCAAACTTTGGAACTGTTGCGGAGAAGAAATCATACTCCAGGCAGTACTGTGCATTCACCAAAACACAATTAAAACACCTCACAGATGCCACTACAACAAAACTAAGGCAAAAAAGGAGATAGGGGTGCAAAGAACTAAAACCTGTATGAAGTAGGGACTAAGTACAACCCTGTCCGGATTAGAGAATATCTCAGAGGTCTCCGGGTTTTCCTTCCACCAATTTATGAGAAAATCCATTATGTCTCCTTCCATCTGCTGCCCATCACTGAAAAACCTATAAAGGAAATCTCCTGTGAGGTCTATCACATTCCCAGGGATGGTAAACATGCAGTAGCTTGTCTTGCAGAATACAAAAGGATGGTAAAACTATATATTAGAAGTTCAGATACAACAACAAAACAGAAGTCCATTCACTATAACTCAAAAAAGGCAAGAGGAGACATAAAACAGAAGTTCATATACTAAAACAATGGCAGTTCAGACAATACAACAACACAAGTTCAGACACTACAAATCATAGGCATGGGAACGACAGATGAGGGTAACTCACTCAGAATACTTCTCCAGTCCGTCTTTACTCAGCACATACTGTTTCAACTTCCGGGCCTCGGATAGATGAGGGTAACTGTATTTTTTCAGGGGAGGGACAGGAGAACGCCACTTCAAAGGCAATCTTGATGCTCGCTTGGAAGTAGTTATGTTCCCAGACTCAACTGCCGGTTTCCTCCTAGTCATCACTGCATTCTTCCCACCTCTACCAGCAACAGTTCCAGCAGCACGTTTAGCATTCTTCGGGTAAGCAATCTTCTCAAAATCATCATCAGACGAAATAACTTCTGCTTCGGCTGCTTCGACTGCATCAGCCTTCCTATAGCATGGGGTTTTTTGAGTACCACGAATACGGCCAGCCTGCTCCCCCAACTTGGAAGGAATGAGGGTCCGAGGTCTATCATCTTCTATCGGAGCTGTACTCATCGGTTCCTCCCTAGGCTGGTATTCCTGTGACCCGAGGAATGAGTAGTGGTAATCGGTCAACTCCAACGGATCCATTGTCAAATAAAAAAGAAGAAGAGAAAACATCACCATTAAAATACAAACTGAAGTTCAAGAACATCACAATGTGCAGTCCAATTAAATGAAGATGACATGGTTACTACTCAAGCTGACCTAAAAAAATTAGTTGCAGTAAAAAACTAAATTACGTCCAGGCATAACCAGAGGCACAGTTTGAGATAAACCGATCAACTCGAAATCATTCAACTACAGCTAACAAAAACCATAGAAAGCCATCATCTCTCAAGTTCAATTAGAAAATAAAAGATATGAGGTTCAGGTAGAATAAAAGATGAAGTGCAGGTAAGCAGTCCAACTTCCAAAATACTTACATGTGTAGTAGCCAAACAGAGATAGGAAGTCTGTCTCAAACAGGTTAGAAGAAGCCATTGAGTACAGCCATGTCTTCCTGATATCCCCGATATTCTCATGGGAATAATTTGCAAGAACCCCGTCATGATACGAATTAACATTCGTAAGCATGAAGAAACCGCAGTCGATACTGCCATCAAACGAAGTAAAAAGAATAGTGTTAGAACAGAAAAAAGAAAGCCAATGAATTAAACACGTCGCAGCTTAAGTACAACTACAGTTAAACACATGAGATAAAAGAGAAAAAGTGGAACTCATACTTGTTTTGCTGCTGGGGGAAATCAATCCAATCCAGAGGGAAATCGTCGATGCTAACTGGACTGAAGGGTGTCTCCCTGTCGTTGCTGGCATCCTTCCAAAGCCTCTTGATGTTGTCGGTCATCTGCCGAAACAGGCGTACCGCACAATCATCTTTTGGTCCATAGTAGGAATCGAGAAGCTGGAACCTTGAATTCTTCAGGTCAAGGAATACAGACACCCAATGACCGACACCACCCATGGAAGTAGGAACCTCAAGCGGGTCAAAAGTAGGGAAAACAACCTGAAGCACCATAAACACGCGAATCATTAAAAAATGAGAATTAATATCAGAACGGTACAAAAGAAAAATAAAACAAAATATTAACATGCACTGCAAAACTAATACAGAGGCAAAGAACAAGATATTGCATACCGAATCATGTGCATCCATGCTATCTGGACCACTCGCCATGAAGTACTTCCTCACACGCGAATCAAATTGACCTCTGAAAATCTTGTCCTAAAATAATGCAGGCAACACCAACATATGAAAAAAATACAAAAACGAGACAAACAAGTTTAAACTAAAAAAATAGTAGGGAAAAAACGGAAAAGAAATCACTATATGGTTGACTTACACAAACCCAATACGGCAGGATGAGTTTGTCTGATCCCTGGTACTTCGCACGTAGACAGTAGAGTGCACACTCAGCCACATTAGACCGAAGCATTCCGCGAGGACCAAAAGATACTGCAACATCTTCAACAGTGGCTTCACACTCCTTGTTTTGGAACATAATCATTGATCTAAAACAAAGCGAACAGAAAGTAAAAGAAGGTCAGCATCAGGAAACTCAGGAAGTTCATAACACATGTTAGCACAGAAGTTCAGCTATATCACAACAGGCAGTACAGTACAAAAGAGGCCAGAAGTTCAACACCAGAGAAATAAAAAAACAAGAAGTTCAGGTACATAGAGTTGGGAAGTTCAGGTAAGAAACCACAGGCAATTCACAGGGGGTACATGGATGATATAAATATTGAGCAGCTGCACTCACCTCTTGGAACGATCATTCCTAAGCCTAGTTACACTGTAATAAAAGTCATCAACCTTCTTTCGGACGACGGCAACGTCGCTATCTGCTCACCAAAAAGAAAATAGCAATTAACATAAACACTCAAAAGCACATAAGCACATCTCAGCTGCTACATCAGAAAAAGGATAAAACCACAGCATCATACACATCACAGCAAATGCATTACAAACATCCACCCACATAGAAAAATAGGTTCACTTAACATTCTTTACAACCCACACGGCAAACAACAAAACCAGAAGTTCAACCTAGACCACACAGGCAGTTCACAGGGGATATCATGGACTAAAAAACAAACAACAAAGAGGGGAGGGGATGGGGAAAGAAGAGAGAAGCATGCTCCTCTCTTCATGGATCCTTGCCTAGACCAGCGGCAGCACTGGAATGATCAACCTCCTCTCCATAGCTATCGCTTTCGGTATCTTCATCATCGTCTTCAGTAGACTTTGCAGCGTCGTCGGGAAGGACACCAGCAGCAGCTGTAGCAACCGAAGAATCTGAAACAAGAAAAACATTTGATTGTGCCTGTGCAGCATCAACATCAACTGATGGCTCTGCTACAGTAGACTTCTCCGGGCTTGCAGCAGTACTACCACCCGTTTGTACAGCATCAACATCAACTAATGGATCTGCTGCAGCAGACTTCTCTGGGCTTGCAGCAGTACTACCACCGGTTTGTACAGCAGACTCAACATGATCTTTCTCCAAAATAATGTCTCCAGTTTTCTTGCCCTGCTCAGCACCAGAAACCTCAGCGCCAACGGACGACTGAGGTTCAGTCAGGACCACCCCATCGGAGCAGCCGGTGCCTGAGACGGACATGTCAGCAGCCTTCTCTGGAGCAACACTAACATCATCATTCTGCTGCTCCAAAAAGTCATTAAAAATGGGCTGACTGAAACTCATGAACAGGGGCCGCAAGTGCGTCTCAGGGGCAACAAGACAAATGGACAAGAAAAAATGGTACCTTATTTTCACTGCCATGAACCACATCAACTAATACATCACTTGAGGGGCAAGGATCATGCACAGGATCATGTTCGTGCACAGGTAAAACATCCTCCCTAACCCCAGCACCATCATCAACAGCCTAGAAAAACAATCATGTACAAAACAGATACCTAATCAGCAAAAAGTTCATGTTGCATAATCAGAGAAGGTCAGGTATCACAACTGGCACATAACGGAAGTCCAAATACAGTAAACATAGTAGACCAGATATCAAACTACCATTAAGATGCAAAAGAGGGCAAAAAAGGGAAAGTCATCAAAAGTCATAGAAGTTCAAGTGCAGAAGCAGTTGAAGTTCATGTCATATAAACAGAGAAGGTCACCCAGGAAAAAATACTAGTACCAAAAAGAAAAAAGACTGGAAAATAATCATGTAGAAAACAAGTACCTAATCATCAGAAGTTCATGTTACATAATCAGAGAAGGTCAGCTATCACAACTGACACATCATGGAAGTACAAATACAGTCAACATAGCATATAACATACTACACTACCATAAGATACAAAAAGGAACAAAAAGGGCCAGTCATCAAAGCCATAGAAGTTCAGGTGCATAAGCACTTGAAGTTCAGGTCCTATAAACAGAGAAGGTCACCCTATAACTGCATAACAGTAGTAACTCAAAGCTAACAATGAACACTAGTGCAAAAAGAAATATCAAAAGCCAACATAAAACAAACCTCTTCGGTACGCTCCACATGGCCTCCTTCACGACCCAAATGAGCGGGATCCTGCCTCTGAATCTCTCTCACAACAACACTCGCCTCATGTTCAAAAGGCTTGCATCGGGCGTCCTGCATTTCCTTGAACAGCAAAAAACTAGCCCAGATATGGGAAGTGCTCTGACAAAGCTCGGTAAGATATTTAGCTTCAATCAACATAAGCTCCTTCGAAGACTCGGCATCAAAACCGTGGCCGGGAGGAAGAATACCATCCACACGACTAAGGTGCTGAACCGTTGTCGGAACACGAGCCATCTCTCCACAAACAGTTTCCAGAAGTCCATCAATCCTAGAAAGGGAAATATTCGCAGCATCGAACAAACTCTCAGAAGAAACGCCACCTCCAGCACTCACATGGGCAGAAGAACCTCTTGGATCTACAGGGGGGCACCAGTGTTAACATCCCGCGAGAATTCAAATCTCGGAGGACTTCCACTACATAGGCTAGCGGCACGAGGCATAGTAAGAACAGGGCGTTCGATGACCCTAAAGAACACAACCTCAGCCTGTGTCTTCCACTGCATATATGAAAACAAAAATCAACATGTCGCACAACAAATGGAAAAACATGGTAGTAGAAATACAGAAGACAGTAGCAGAAGTTCAAGTTAGTACCACAAAAGCTGATACTGAAAAAAAAATGACAAGGAAAAAAAGGAAGAACAATCAGATACACAAACTACACCAAAAATTCCAATAATGCCTACACACGCAATACATTTCACAAGTCCAACTATGTCTACATGGGCAGTACAACAACGTATGACCAGAAGTTAACATGCTTCCAAAAATGTTAGAAAATTTACATAGCAGAAGTTCAAACATGCATGTGCAACAACAAACTTTAGCTTATTTCATATGAATATAACCAGAAGTTCACATATGTACACAAAGGCAGTAATACCATATAAGCCAAGCAGTTCAGCAAATTTACCCCCGTCTATATGAAACAGAAGGTCATCTATGTACATAGCAGAAGTTCAACCATGCACACAAAAGGCAGTACTAACTACACAAAAAAGAAGAAACACTCACAGGTAGTCTCCCAAACACCCAGTTGGCTGGGTCGTCATCACCTTTCCTGACCAAGTCAGCCGCAGCGAGCTCAAGAAGCTTGGCCTGATCCATGTAATTGATGCGAGGCGTCCTCAAGTCAACATTAGGCGCCTTGCCAATGATAAGGCAGTCCAGGTACATAAGAAGCGGCGCGATGGCACAACCTGTGACAGCTTTTCCTCTGCTAGTACCTTGCTGATACCTAATAACAGCACTTTGAAGGTCATCAACAACCAACTGGCAGTAGTCCATATATGCCATATCCTCAAACACAAGATTCTCAGCCATTGCTGCCTCCCTGGACACTCGTGTAAACGTTCCAGGGATAACCACCTTCATGAAAATAATCAGGTAAAACACCTGCAGAGCAAGATCATCCTTCATCTCATCCTTCACAAGATCCGCGAGGATATTCCGCAGATCCTTTGTCTTGATGTCGTCACTCCTAGCGTACCCAAGCTTGCCCTTCAACCTCATAACAGCGTCATCAAACCCATCACTCGAAGGCCTAGGAGGGGTACGATTACCTTGAGGGAATCCAAACAGATGGTGAATAGCATCACTTGTAATACGTAGAACCTTGTTCGCCTCACCCATGTCAAGAACCATGGTTGCAGGGTCAATCCTCATGTAGATGTTGCCCATCAAAGGACGAGAAATGTTGGAATCAACCTTCAAGTCAAACACACAACCGAAACCAGCATTGATAACCCTCGTCTTGTGCCTAGGCTGTAGCATTTTCGCACACGTCTTCACCTCTCCTAGTGAGCAGCGAACCGTCTTGTTAAAACGTTTCGCCTCACCTCCTCCTAGGCCACCTTCTTCGGGCGCTTTGCATCCTCTCTTCCTCATCTCAGGCCGCTCCACAAGCGGATACTGGAAAAAATGAGATACACAATGTGACACACAAGCTACACCATAATTCCAATAGTGCCTACAAAATTACACGCTCAGTACATTTCAGAAGTCCAACTATGTCTACATAGGCAGTACAGCCATGTATGACCAGAAGTTAACATGCTTTCAAATTGTTTGCAAATTTACATAGCAGAAGTTCAACCATGTACAACAAGGCAGTAATGAAACATGTATCTCAGAAGTCCAACTATGTCTACATAGGCAGTACAACCATGTACGAACACTAGTTAAAAACAGAAGTTAAACCATATACACTAAGGCAGTAATCAAACATCTATACCAACAAGTTAAACTAATTTATTCATCTATTATACTCAGAAGTTCAACTATGTACACAAAGGCAGTAATACCGTAAAAGCAAAAACACATCGGCTAATTTATTCGTCTATACAGAGATGGAGCAGAAGGTCAGCTATGTACGCCAAGGCAGTGCTAAAACAATAAAACTACAGCAATAGCAACAAATGCTCTAAAAACAGTAAACATGAGACATTCATACCTGAGTAGCGGCAGCGTCATCATCGACGTCGTCCTCATCATCAGCATTGAAGTCAGCATCATCCTTGTCTTCTGGATTAACACGAGAACGCTTCTTCGCACCCTTGTTGACCTTTGCAGGTGGAACCTTGCGCTTCACGCCGCATTTCTTCCCCTTAACAGATGCACCAGCACCAAGCGGATAAGGTGTAGGCGCGGTAGTGGCAAGCACGCGAGGACTACGGCGTAGCGTACCACCAAGGCCTAACCCTTCATCTTCAACAACTTATGCAGGCCTTGAAACACGTGGGCTCTTCCGAGGAGTAACTGCACCAACTACTAGCTTCCTTGCAACAGTCTTCTTGATTTTCTTCTTAACAGGGACAACAGTGCCAGTACTACCACATGGCACGTCTTCCTCAACAGTGAGCTCAGCCGCACGAACAGATCCAGGAACATCAGAACCTTTTTCAAGGCGGGTCGACCTCTTCTTGTCAAAATCTTCTTGCTTCTTCCTCTTACGTTGGTCCTCCAGGAGAAGCTGAAGAGGCACATCCTCGGCTTGCGTGATAGGTTCAGTGCCATGAACAGACTGCGACTGCGTTTCTGACATCTGAAGAGAGCACAAAGGATCCTGAACGGGATCACAACCTTTGACTGACGGAGCCTCTTCCTCAGCAGCAGCAGGGGTTTCTGATAAACCCAAATCAAATAAAACATTGTTGATGGTGTTCAAAGCTTCCTCCTCTGTCGACACATCTGCAAAAGAACACAAAAAATCGAAGCAAAAAATTAAAAAAAAGTCAAGAACAAAAACAAGAAACCCCTGCTAACACACTGAAAAGAAAAGGCGTTTCACATACTAGTTGTTGCAAGAGCCGCAGAAGCAAGATCCTCAAGGCTTGAAATATTCTCAAGGCTCGAAGCAACCTCGGCAATCACAGTCAAAGGGATAATGGGTGCTTTAGCCGCATCAGATATTGGAGCATCAGTATTAACCTCCGAAGCTTCATCTTGATCGCAGCATTTTTTTCAGAACTATTCAACTCATCACCAACTACAAAAAATGCAAGTAAAATGCAGCTGAGTTCTAATCCGCAATCCTACACCAAAAGGACTTCTACTTTTACAACAATGTCCAATACCCAGAAGTTCAACAATACCTAACAAAGCAGTAAACACAAAAAAATAACAAAAAAAATCTACAAACTAAACCCTAAAAACACTCTACACCAGAGGTGCTACTACATACATCATGAAAGTCCAGAAGTTCAACGATGGATAACAAAGCAGTAAAACAAAATGTTCATAACAGAAGATCAACCAAAATTAAACTACGTGACCCAAGCAAATAGCACATAAAAAAGACGTGGCATGACGACGAATAGTATTTCACAGGCAAACTAAATATCAATGCCATGAAGATTATAACAACAAAACAAAAAACAAAGATATACATTTTAAACATGAAATGGCACACACATAAACTATGTCTAACAATGCATACACACAAAACTTGTTAGAAGTTCACACTACTAAGACTGGCAGTCCAACAAAAATACCAAATGAAGATATGGGCAAACACTAGAACAAACTACAAACAACTAGAACCAACTACAAACAACTAGAACCAACAAGTATGAAATAGATGACAGCATCACATATAGGCAAGCACAACAAAAAAACTTATCCAGAAACTAACTACAATGTCCCAAACATAATCTAGACCTCCAAATCCACAGCACTAATGCCATTAGATACAACAGATCTAGCATTAACAATGACACCACAACCTCTCTGACATGCACCTGACTGCTAAAATCAATAAAGGGGAAATGAAAATCCAAACACAAGCATGTCACAAACAAATCTGGCCGCGGGGGAATGAATTCCAACCAACACACGCCCAAGAACCCTACCTAATGTACCACCAAACCATCAGAAAAAAGGGGCTAGGAGGCGGACGCGAGAGCAAACAGAGCAAACAGGGCAGGCCTCCACAGATCTGGCGAAAGAGAATACAAGCATTAGGGGGAAGGGGGCGGGGCGCAGCGTTTGTACCTCCCCAAGCACGAATCCGCGGCGGTTCTTCACTCCCCACAACGCCACGCGCAAGCAGTTGCCGCCCTCGCTTCAGAGTAGAGGAGAGCGGGCTGGGCGAGGGAGAGCGCGGGGCGGGGGAGTAATAGGAGCGGGGGAGTGCGCCGGTTACTCCACTCGCGAGCGCACGGGACAGGGGCGGAGGGATCGTGGGGAGTAGCAGTTGAAGGAGGCAGTGGAGCGTCGGAGAGGGAAGAGAGAGCGAGCGACAGAGGGAGGGGATATTTCTGACAGGTGGTGGCGAGGGAGATGGCCAGTTAATGCCTATCTGTCGGGGGACTTGCAGCCACACCAAATTTACAGTTTTACCCCCTAACAGCTAAAATAGTAAATACATGTGTAGATAAAATAAATGCACCATTTGAATGCATCTATTATGATGATATCCTCAGAACCAAAAAATAGATGGCAAAATACACTACTAAAGGAAGAAACATACATACATAAATATGCCCATAAAAAACAAGAGAAAAGAAGTTCAAAAGATAAAGAACAGAAGTTCAAGTACTCTAATAAAAGAAGTAAAGCAATAAAAATAAATAAACCACAAAGAAACAAAAAGAAGAAGTTCAAGTACAAAAACGGATGAAGTTCATATGTAACCCTAAAACCCTAAGATAGATAGTGGGGTCACGGATGTGACGGACTCGCCTCCGCATGCGACGACGCGGCACGCCGCGTCGTCGCCTGCTCCGGCTCGTTCCTGTCTCCGCCTCGCAGGGGGAGGGGACCCTCCCCCCCTGCTCGGCCTCGCGCTACCGCATTGCTGCCCGCTATGATTTGAAAGGACGCAATGTGGTTATTCTGTTTCCACCCCCCATCGCACGCACCCTAAACCCTAAAACCCTAAGATAGATAGTGGGGTCACGGATGTGACGAACTCGCCTCCGCATGCGACGACGCGGCACGCCGCGCCGTCGCCTACTCCGGCTCGTTCCTGTCTCGGCCTCGCAGGGGAGGGGAGGGGGCTCCCTCCCCCCCCTCCCCCCC
>NC_041385.1:2283704-2288143 GCF_002162155.2 Triticum dicoccoides | reverse complement strand
CTATGATTTGACAGGACGCAATGCGGTTATTCTGTTTCCACCCCCCACCGCACGCACCCTAAACCCTAAAGCCCTAAGATAGATAGTGGGGTCACGGATGTGACGGACTCGCCTCCGCATGCGAAGACGCGGCACGCCGCGTTGTCGCCTGCTCCGGCTCGTTCCTGTCTCGGCCTCGCAGGGGGAGGGGAGGGGGGTCCCTCCCCCCCTCCCCCCTGCTCGGCCTCGCGCTACCGCATTTGTCAATAGGCCCAATGCCTATTTCAATGTCTACAATTATTTAAATCTTAAAATAACAAAACATAATTATATTTTAAAAGAAGTTCACATAGAAAAGATAGAGAAGTTCAGGTTTTTGTAAAAACCTCCAAATTAACATTATAAAAAACGATTTGCATACAGAAGTTTAGGGTAGTTATTTACTGAAGGCCACCACCTACTATTAGTACAAAAACATACTAGGTAAAATAAGAAAATATACGCATATCCGTACGAAAATTACACGGTTGCTCATGGGAATAACAAAAAAAATTAAAAAGCAAACGCAAAAGTACGAAAAAAACATAAAAACAGAAAGAAATAAAAAGGGCTTGCTCCATTACATTGCAAAAGAAGGAAAAACAGAAGTTCGGGTATGAACAGTACAGAAGTCCGGCTTCTACAACGACGATTAGATGATCTGCAAAAAAAGGTGCATGCATACTTGGACTAATCTCATGAATGGCCGCGAGACAAACTCTAAAAATAACATCTCAGGAACTAAAATTATAAAAAAAATAAAAAAAATATAGCATGATGCACCTTCGCCTTGCAAAATATGGAATGCAAAGTGGAAAACCGGAAGTTCAACCATCGATTAGAAAGAAGTCCAGCTTCACGCTTACACACTAGCTACAACAAAAAAATTGCAGAAGAGATCCAGTAACGGATTCTGATACAAATGACTTGCTGCATTATATTGCAGCGAAAGAAGAAACAAAGAAGTTCAGGTATGAAAACGCAGAAGTCCAGCACAGAAACCCGGGCAAAAACCAACACGATCCACCTGATCCTTCCCCGATCCCGATCCGAGCCGGCCTAGCCCCAAACGAATCAAACGAAGGAAGAGAAGGAGTTCAGGTATGAAAACGCAGAAGTCCAGCTTGTACAACTACCATTATAAGATCTAGAAATATGAACAAACAAATTCGTCCGAAGCATAAAATCATCTGCCCAAGATTGCAACACGTCCGCACACCCCTTGGAAATGATCTGGCAACTACCTTTCGACAACTGGAATGACCAGAGCGAAAAATTCAAACCCGCCAAAATAACATCAGTGAACCCGCGAGAGTCCAAACATCAAATTGCTAGAAATCAAACCGTAAGGACCCTTCCCGATTAAAAATTAAGGATTAGTAAGCCTCGAATTTCACTAAAGTACGCAAATCAGGCAGCAAACAATAAAGAAAAACTAGAAATCAACAGAGACGCGGGTTCCATCTCGGGCGGATGAAGAACACGGGCGATTTCAAATTTGTTTGAAATAACTAAGAATTTGTGCTCCAAACTCGTACAAAAACCTAATCTGCATCGTTCCAGAACATCGAACACATCCAAAACATGCATTAAACTTGTAACATAAACAAGTTCATCACGACCCCGAGAGCAAATCCACCGAAGTGCTAGAATCCGAATCAAAGCAAGCATTTAGACTCTAAAAACCGTGTCCGCATTACACTTGCACCACAAACAACACGAATGATCAGAAAAAATCGCGGTAGAAGCCACGGTTGCGAAGATAGCACGAAGGTCAGGTTAGTACAGAGGGAAGTTCAGGCGCGTTACTGGGGAAGGTCAGGTTGTGATCAGAATATTATTCTGATCCCGTGATCAGAATAGGGAAGTTCAGGCACGCAGTGTTTTTTCGGTACTGTTTTCGCTCTAATTTTTTGATTGTTTATCGGAACGAGGCGTATAATATACAGTTGAAAAGCTATGGATTAGGCGCAACTTCTCCATGTTGAACACTTTTCGAGATTCCTCGCGGTTTAAGAGCAGTTTCAAAAATGGCGCGACGGATGACGAGTGGCAGCGAGCGTATTTTCATGATTTTTTCTAAACCGCTCATCGGAATAAAGCAAATGATACGCAGTTGGAAAGATATCGTCAAGGCGCATCTTTTTCATACATATTATGTTTTCTAATTCGTTACGGTTTAAGAGCAGTTTCAAATTTACTAAATCGCGGAATTACGTTTTTTAGAAATTTTTGCAATTTTCGGTACTGTTTTCGCTCTAGTTTTTGAACCATTTGTCAAAACGAGGCGTGTAATACGTTTTTGGAAAGCTATGGACAAGGCGCAACTTTCATATGTAGAAATGGTTTTGAGATTTCTTACGGTTTTCAGTTAATTTTGAAAATTGTGCGGCTGACTACGAGAGGCAGCGGCCATTTTTCGAGAAATTTTTACAAACCGCCGGTCGTAATGATTCAAATTGTATGCTGTTGGAAAGATATCGCCGAGACACAACTTTTTCAGGTAGAGCACTCTCTCTAATTTTTTACGGTTTAAGAGGAATTTCGAATTTACTGAAATACGGACACTTTGTTTTTCACGACACCCAAATCGACGTGGGTACTTCATCCGACTGAAAACCGCACTGCAACGGACGAAAAACTGCACTGCATCACAGGGGTAAGAGAACTGCATGGTTTCTTTTATTCAAACATAATTTTTTCATCTGTTTTGTACCAGGAGATGAGACTAGCAAACCACACACAAGAGAGTAGCGAACCACACCAACGAGAGTAGTGAACTTCATGATTTCTCTTGTCGAACGCAATTTTTTCGTGTGTTTTGTACCAAAAGACGAGACTAGCAAACCACACACAAGATTAGCGAACCACACCAACGAGAGTAGTGAACTTCATACTTCTTTTCGACAATCTTTTTGCTTTACAAAGTGAACCACTTTGACTCACTACAAAATGAACCGCATTGCAATAGCGACAAAGGGAGTTGCATTATTTTATTTTTTTCCCTAGCATTTTCTCTTTATAATTTCATCTCAACTGCGAGGCCAGCGTAGTGAACCGCACGCGACAGCAAAATGCGCTGCAAGTGCCGATGCAATTTATTTTTTTGAACACGCGACACCATGTAGGAACAAGTGCAATTTGAATTTTGCATCGGAGGAAGTGAGCCCCGGCCCAATTCGAAACAAACTGCATGCTTTTTGTCGTAACCACCAAGGGGCACAACACTGCATTGGCGCTCGGTGTGGACCGCACACCACCGAAGAGCTGCATCCCCTGCTGGATGCCAGCGGGCTGCACCAACGCGACTAGCGCACTGCACTCGTACATGTCAGAAACTGGAAGGCTGCTGGGAGTTTCTCCCCTCTCCTCCTGGTGGATGGCAACTGGCAAAGAAGGGATGACGGTGAGAAGACAAAACGTCGGGGATCCAGATGCACTGCAACGGCGCCGGCGGTCGAGTAAAGAACAATCACTAAAAATGGAAAATAAAAAAGCAACTAATTCCTCGCAGAGGGCAACCGACCCGTGCAAGTCAACTGCGCATGCCCCGGGCCGAACTGCACGGCTGTAGCAACCACACCACTCGGCGGCTCACCTGAAGTATCTCGCCGTCGCCAGCAGAAGCTCGATGGAGCTGCTCCTACCCCCTATCCTAACTGCAAAAAACAGTAATTGAACCGGGCTGCATGCATCAATTCCAATAGCAAAAAATGAACTGCAAGCATGGGGGGTTGCCGGATCTGACGTGTGGGGATTATAGCATCAGTGTGGAGGTGCACTGCAGTGCCGCCTCTGTGCACTGCAAAAGGGAGAGAGAGAGTCGTTGTGCACGCCTTCGCAACTTGGAGACCGACAAACCGATGAGGAGAAGTAGGGGAGGAGGGGCTGGTTCCCGGTGGCGGCAGAGCCCGTCCTTACCTCTGACGGAGTAGCACCACAAAGCACGGCGCGACTAACGCCATGGATCTGGTCGGTGCGGTGATGCGGTGGCTGACGGCGGGACGGGCAGGCAGACCACGGAGGTGGGGAAGAGACCCGGTGAGATCCTCCGCTTCCCCTCCACTCCCCTCCACGCGCTTGGTGGTGGTGGTGCCCTCGCCTGGATCCGGGGGTCGCCGGCCAAATCGGGCAGCCATGGATTGGATCCTGGCAGCCATGGCGGGGGAGGAAGATGGGAGGAATGGGGACAGGGCTGGTCGGCAAGTCGACGGGAAGAAGCAAGAGATCGAGGGGAGATCCGACCCTGTTTGGCAGCGGCGGGGCATGAGAGACGCAAATTTGGTGATGTGGGACATGGGTCTGGCGGTTGGTGGGAGGAGCACCGCGGTGGTCGGGGGGCCGGCCCATGGTCGCCGGTTGCTGGCCAGGTGATTGTGGGCGGCGGGGCTGGGGCTAGATGGTGGTGGGGTGGTGCGTCA
>NC_041385.1:2269344-2283483 GCF_002162155.2 Triticum dicoccoides | reverse complement strand
ATATATAAGGAGGAAATTTATTCATCCATTCGCTTTGCGATTTGCTCCGTACAGAGCCTCCGTCCGAAAATACCTATCATTAAAATGGATGTATCTAGATGTATTTTAGTTCTAGATGCGGGCTTGGCTACCTGACACACGCGCGTTGGAGCGGCCGGTTTCAGACGGCGTCAAAACTTTCCTGTTTAAGTAATTGAGGGGAGAAGGTTTGGCGCACCGGCCACCCACCCGTTGAAATCGAGGGGGGGGGAGATTAGGATCGAGCATTGTGGCGCTCAGGCACGTAGGAGTAAACTCCTCTAGATGCATGCATTTTGATGACAAGTAATTCCGGACAGAGGGAGTAGCTTGCAGATGGCGCGCCTCATGTTGAGCTTGATGAGATTAATTGTTTAAGTTTTATATAAGCACTACTGGCATGGTTCATTAACATATGTGTTGTGCGATATTTCTTCCATGTACTCCCTCCGTCCCAAAATACTTGTCGGAGAAATGGATAAAAATAGATATATTTATAACTAAAATACATCTAGATACGTCCATTTGTCTGACAAGTATTTCCGGATGGAGGGAGTATTTACTACTCCCTCCGTTTTAAAATAAGTGTCTTAACTTGAATACTAGTTGTACTAAATTTGAGATATTTATTTTGAGACGGAGGAATAGTATATATAATCGTTCCTACCAGGGGTGGAGGACGAGATTCCCAAAATATTCCTTGCAATTCCCGTCTCCAACCAGTACTCGATCTGAGCCCCAAGCGACTTGGCCGGCAGCGGCGGAGCACAGAAGGCCCAGCGGTGGCCTGAGCGAGAGGCTGGTGAGTCCCCTTCTCTGCTACTTGGTTTTTTCCTGACCACGTCCAGCAAAGGGCGCCTGTCGGGCGTCGTGGTGGCGTCGATGGCAAAGAGACCTGGCACGGTACATGCAACAATATAGCTCTGAAGATGGATTGGTGGCAGGTGGCTGCGACGGCCTCATACCCGACAGGCGTCCTGGTTGAGGAGTGTGCCGGACTGGTAGGTGCCCCATACCCGGCATGCGTCCTGGTTGGGACCTCATGTCTTAGATGTTTAGGTTTGGCTGTGATGTCTGTTTGGTATTAGGCCCAGACTATCTGCGCCCCTTCATCAATTGGATATGTGAAGCGACAGTTGTTGCTTGGAGGGTGGCTTTAGTCTTGCTGTTGTATGGCTTTGTAAGGTCTTATGAGAATAATTAATAAAGTGGCCATATGCATCGCCCAGATGCAGAGGCGGGGGTCATCCTCTTTTTCTAAAAAGAAATAAGAAAAAAAAGCTAGCGTGACCTTCCTTAGATACCAGGGTTACAATCTCTATGTTGTCCCCAAAGCCAAAGGCAAAGGTCGTTGTTTTGGAGGCTCTAGGCCCTTATCCATGGCTGGCCGCCCAGCCCTGGTGGATTCCCATCCAACAAACTCTGCTTCTTGCAGTCAAACAGGGTCGCCGCGCCGGGGGAAGGTGGCGGCGGCATAGTACACTACAAGAAGTCTGTTAATACGTGACAGACTTGACTCGTCACAAATCAGTGAAAAACTGTCATGGGTGCCCGTCCATGACGGATTTGAAATCCGTCATGTATATCGCGTCATAATTTGGCATTGCACCTTACATGACGGTACTTGTCCGTCATGGATCTGCCCCAGGCCCGCCAAGGCCCAATCCATTGTGACGGAACAAACCGTCATGAACTAACGCCACGTAGGATTTTTGATAGACCAATTCAAATCACGTGGCTGCCTACGTGGATACTATTTTCCATCACAAATTTCGTCATAGTTGAGCACATTAACCCATTTCTTTTGGCCTATTTTTACGTGATCCGTTTTGAGCATAATGGGTTACAGAAATCCCAATGCCAATTTTGGCCCAAGAAGTATTTGCAAAGTGTATAACATTACACAGTTCGACCAATATGCACATCTATATGTATTTACAACGTAGCAGTTTACAAAATTCTTTACAAAATGATAAACTTACAATACAGATTGAAAAAATATATCACACATCACGGTTAGGTATTAGTACAATTCATGTTACATCAACAGAACATACATACTATCAAGCTTGTTATTTAGATTCCTGCTATTCGGCCCTCCTGATGGCAACCATCATGTCACGGCTGATTCATGTGCAGCAGTAGCCAGCTTACCAATATTACCTGCAAATTTAAAAGATCCTTCGATTTTTTTGAGGGATATAAATAAATAGTAGAAATAATATAATAGCAACAATATAAAAATGAATTACATGTGTAAAACTCTTAGATCTTATATCTTATAGTGCCTACATATGAGGATAACATTGTATCCACTATAAAACAAAAGTAAACATGAGGTTTCTTAAAATTAATCCAAAGAAAAGTGTGTCAACTGTAAGTCAAATGGCAAAGTAACAAACCACACAACATAGAACTAATTACTATAGCAGCAGTAGTTGAGGCCATATAAACCTGTCAGGTTTATAAGATTACCAAATGTTGGGCACCGTATGTAATTAAGAGGAAAAATCTCCATGCACTACACGTACTAACTCTGCACCAGTTTCTATAATAAATAAATATAACAGAGTAAAGGGGGCAGGAAAAAGTTTATCTTTACAACTTGTCTAGATGGAGGCATTTAGTATGTAACATCCTGTACTGAGAACAAGAAATTCATCATTGTGATATATATTAAAATGAGCAAAGATCTGGAGCTACTTGTACGCATAAATTATATAAGCTGATAAAGTAAAAAGACACCAACTACTTCAAGTTACACATATAAAAAATAATATCAAAGATTGTATAAGCAACTTGGCATAACCCAGGAACAATCAAGAGTGACTTGTACCAGATTTCGATGTTAACAGAAATCGGGGGGCTGTTTGGTTTGTGCCCCAACTTACCCTGCCAAATATTTGGCACAACCAAAGCAAGGGCATGTCCAAAAATTCGGTGTGGTAGTGTTGTTTGGATTGTAGTCGTAGCATCAACCAATTTTTTGGCAAGATGGTTGGGTCTCTGTTTGGTTTCTAGCCAATTAACATACCACATATTTGTATCTGTGGTCTTTTTTCTTTTTCTTTAGCAAATGAGCATTTGAGGTCTAACTTGAAATGTTTATATAAGGAGCCAATAAATCATGATGACCAGACAGAAAAAGGGCATAAAAAGGGTTCAATGAAGTAGCACACACACATGTTTATCAAGTGAAACACACACATACTAGCAGACTGGATCAATACATGATCCATGGAGGCATTCGCATACGGGCTAGCTAATTAATTTTCTAGCTCATGTAACAGCCAAGCATAATACGCCGGGATGCTAGCAGGTTGGCAGCCAATATTTTGGCAGACGAATTCGTCGCCCTCGGCTCGCCCGCATATTGGCGAGAATTGCATGGGAAAATGCCTGCTGGGCTGGGCAAGCCAAATATTTGATGTCCAGCCAAACAGCAGCCAAAACTCATGGGGACACCAATATTTTGGTAAGGCTAGCTTTGGCTCAAAACTAGACACACCCCAGAATACATAGTCGTCAGCTATTTTGGCTGTACCTTTTTCTTCAAATAGTGTTTTTCTTACAAAGGGACATGTCTTTCAGAACAAAAGATACAAAAATACAACACGCATATTTGCAGATTACTGAATTCAGTTAGATTAATGAATCACTTTCCCTCCATAAACAAGAAAATTCAAAGGAACCAACAGAAGCATCTCATGGGCATTTACAACATCGTCAATGGATCTCACAAATTCTACACTAGTAGTGCTCGCACAGTGAGAGAAGAAAAAGAAAATAGACAGCAGTGTGGCAGAGGACGAATGTTTTCTGAGGTGGGGCGAACTCTAAAGCACACAAAAAATTGAAAGACAATGGTAATGCATACAAATACTTTTAGCTGAAAATGCCACTAAAATTCAAAAAATTACACACCTCCCCTTTGCCTTTGCTAGCCTTTTCCCCTTCCTATCCATCTTCTTTTCCCTTCACCAGCAAAGTCCGCAACGCTGCTGCGCCATCCGCACACATTCACTGTTTTTAATCAGCAATTGTCAATTTGTCATCAATATTCAGACAAATTTCTATCACAGACCATAAAGCACATATAAAAATGACTGTAAAGCACTGAGTATCACATATCACACATTCTCACTGTTCTTAATTAGAAATTTTCGTCAATATGTTATGAATCTGCAGCCACCAGTGTACACACGACTATAAAAAATAGAAAACAGAAGGTGGATGGAAAAATAACACGGAGTCAATGAGGGGTGTGGATGCTGACTGCCGCCCTTGCCGCTCCAGCTGGCCACCCCCCTCGCTACTCTCGCTGTCCACCGGCCCGCTTCGTGCTGTGTTGTACGTTTGGAACCTTGGAGGACAGAAACGCTGCTCATTGACTCACGACCCAACAACACAATGATTTTTTCAGGAACAATCAATTGACCTGAGCGAGTATGCATACGTACATACGTAATTTTCTTCCACGACAAATCAAGGTAGGGCGGGCGCCCATCCTCGCCCTACCGAGAGCTCCGCCTGTCTCTATCGTTGGCTGTAACGTGTGAGTATTAGGAAAGGAAGTGGCCACGTTTTCTGCATCAGGTTCAGTACAAGAAAACTTGAGAGCCCCTGGAGAACTATGCTAGAGCAGAGCAGGCATCACTTGGAATGAAAAGACAAATAGTGTGAGAGGGTAGACCTTGATCTGTGGGAAATCATGGTGGACGGGGCGAACGACCTCGCCGTCGAGCTCGCCCAGCTCGTCAGGCACGAGTGTGGGGTCTCGGTTGTCACCGTCCATGGAACTGGAGAGGCGGAGAGCTCCTGTTGATCTGAATCAAAGAAAAAAATTGATTGGGGTTGGGAGAGAAAAGGAAAGAATGAAGGAGAAAGGAGACAAGGAAGTAGGGAGGGACCTTGTGTGGGGAATGACCGTCGCCGGCGATGTCGAGCTAGGGCCTCCTGCAGGTCACGATCGCCGTCATCTGCTCGTCCAACGCTTGCTGCTCCAAATCTCTGGATGGCGAGGCAGCTGCGCGGCCTAGGAGATGGAGGAGGGAGGCCCCTAGTCAGATCCATGGCCCTAGTCATTGGTTGGCCGCCGCTTCCATGGGGCCGCTGCAATCACCGTCGCCACGGATCTCGGGCCACCGTCATCGGTTGGAGGTGGGGAGGTGAAGTCGGAGGATAGGGACGAGGAGACGAGAGGCGTGGCGGCAGAGGACGGGGACAAGGAGAGGCAACATGTGGCGGCGGCGGATGGAGGAAGAGTTTGGGGACGGGGAAGTGTGTTAGGGTTAGGTTTTATATGGGGGAAAGTTTAGGGCTTTAGGCGGGCTTTTTGCGGGCTTGCGGATCTGTACTGGGCCTTTCATGACGGTTTTCAAAACTGTCAGCGGAAATCTGTCATGCATTAACAGGTTTCTTGTAGTGGTAACTCGAGCTCCCCTTCCTCGCCCCAGCCCCCGAGCCTGTTGTCTTGTCTCCGCTCAGGTTGTTCCCCTGCCCCATCTTCCCCTTGCTTCGCCACTGCCGCTGTCAATTTACACAGATGGCTCCGCCGTCAATTTCTGCCACTGTCGCTGCCAATTTCTGCATATGTGCTCCACTGTGATTCTGATTTCTGAATGTACTGAATTTGTTATCTTTTAGTACTTAATTTGTACTGAATGTTACTGACTGTAGGCGTCGTCGTGTTCCTGTGTCAGTCTTGAGTCGTGTGTCGTGTCGTTGATACCTGTGGGGTTTTTGATCCCGAGCTCGAGTGTCTCTCTGTCCGGGGTTAATTAGAGCTGGTTATGAAGGAAGAAACAACATGTTATCTTTCAGTCGGTCGGTCGTCGGTGATGCAGCGATCCCTTCTGTCATGGATTGGGATGTCATGTTGGAATCCTATGTTTGAACTCAGTTTAAATGGAAGAAGAAAATGCAAGTCACAGCTGCGAAATATCCTCGTGTGTGTCCTGGTTGCTTTTGTTCCTTAACTTTGTTTTGTTCTGAAGCATCTATCGATCTTTTTCTTCAAGCTAAGGATGGTACAGATTTCAGTATGTAATGTACTGTGTCAATATCCATGTCGTCCCCCACTTTATTTTGGTTTACAAATACAATTGGATGTAGCATAGTGGTAATCACCAATGTTCATCCACATTTTGCATTTAAAAACTCAGATTTGATTCTGGATCAACTCAGTTGTATTGTGTCAATATCCAACTCAGATTTTACTGTATGTATCTTAACTGAATCTTAACTGAATTTTGACCATGTCTTGTTCCTTTCTTGCTTGCTTGCTTCTTTTGGTGTGGATTTTACTCAAGGTGGGCTAGATTTTCCCACAAGTTGAGCTAGATTCCTGTTTGTAGGATGTTGTATCAGGACAGTAGACACACTAACAAGCCACTACTGATGAAGTTATGATCTGCTTGAAGTTTGGAGTACATGTTTTCTTTGCTAATTTTCAGTAAGTTTGCAGAAATTCAGTTTTAATCCAAATTATTCAAATAAATCCAAATATTTTAAATTAATTTAAATAACTAAAATTAATCCAAATCAATTCAAATAAATCCAAATAATTCAATTAATCTAAATAACCCAGATAATTTAATTAATCCAAATAACCCAAATTCCAATAAATTCCAACAAGGAGTTGATATACAAGGATTAGACAAGGCATACACAAGGACATGACATAAGGGCCTCTTTGTCCGCTCTTGACACAAGATTACACAAGACACACACAAGGAGCACTTGGTATGAACAAGTACCTCACTACATGACATAAGGGCCTCTTTGTCCCCTCTTGGCTACATTTTTTTCTTTCTCTGGCCTATGATTATGATTGTTGTTATATCTCCTCTATCGACTAGCCTGCCCTCGGTTTATATAATGCACCAGAGGCCTAGGATAACAAGAGTCCTAGCCGAATACGCCGGTGGGGAGGAGTCCTTGTCTTGATCGCCAAGTCTTGTGAAATGTTCCTTGTATGCGGTAGCTGTCCGAAAAGGCCCATGAGTATACGGCCATGGGGGTCCTCGTCCTAATCTAACAGATCGAGAGATGACGTGGTGAGTACCCCCTAGTCCAGGACACCGTCAACTGTCACCTACCCCGGGAAGGGGACGAGCGCGCGGGGACAGAAGGGCCCGCCCCCACCAGCACCACCCGGGCCAGCGCCGGGGGCATCCGCCGCCGGCGGCGGGGGAGATCCAAGGGGGGGGCAAGAAGAAGGGGATGGGGCGCGCCGCGCCGGCCGCCTCCCAGGGAGGCGGCGCAAGGGAGGGAACGGAAGGGGAGGGGAAAGAGGGGGGCGGGAAGGGTCGGGCACGTGCGCCAGTGGCGGGTGGCGGCGGAAACCCTAGCGGGAGGGAGCGGGTCGGGAACAAGGGTAAACCGCAATATTCATTCAACTGGATCAAGGTATGAATCCCATGTTGCCAGTTAGCTATAGTTGCGTTAGGTTTGGTCAGGCTGGTCCTAATTTCATAGGAGTCAGGTAGCCAACTGGATCAAAATCTTGTCTTCCACGGATGTAGTAGTTCCTAGAGGAGGGACAACGTGTTGGCGCGGAGAGATAAAAAAAGGGGGAGGAGGAGGTTGCGGCCGCATCCATGGCTATCTGTCACATGTAGTGGTTGCAAAGGTAGTGGAGGGAAATGACAGCCTCGCTTAGAGCCATCCTCCAACGTGTGGGGCCCATGCGTGGTGGCCGTCATGGGTGTGGCTGACACCAGGGCTCGGCTTACAGCCAAGCTGGTCTGTTGTTGCCGCTCTCTCTCACGCCGCACTAGAGGTAGACGATGAAGGTAGAAGAAGCACAGAATTTTTTCCGGCCGCACATACAGCCCTTTTCTCACTTGTATTCACCTTGTCAAAGCAACCAGCTCACAAGTCTTTAAGTACCCTCACGCACGCATGCACAGCCGGTCCACCATGCTGGCCACTAACAGCACGATCCACACGACTTGGCGTTCAACTAACCAGCCCATGATCCTAGCTACTGGCTAACTACATGCACGCCACACTCCAAGATCCTAGCTACTAGCTAACTACATGCACGCCACACTCAGGTGCTTGACGCGAACGCTTCGGCCGCGCACAACGGACGACTAATCCACCTAGCTAGCTAGCTCAACCGGCTGTAGCACCACGCCATACACACATGCACACACATACGCACACACGCCACGCTGCAGCGTCCCACACGCCCCGTCGGCCCCGCGCGTCATCGACACGCCCGACGAACCCGACGAGCCCGACGGCATCAGTGTATCCCGCCCGTCCCGCGCGCATCCGTCGCGCCCGACGAGCCCGACCACACACGCCATGGCTTATTCCAACATGGTCCACCCGCCATTTGGTTAGTGGGAAAAGAAAGATGGCTTAGCCGCTTAGGGCATCTCCAACGCTGACTCTCTAACTGTCCGTATACGTCCGGACGTGATTGTCATCTAACGCTGCCCTGTATCAGTTCGCTCGGTGATCTGAAACACTTTTCCCCGCAAATTGGAAGCAAAGTCGAGGGATCGAGGCAAATCAAGAGGGCGGTAGGACTTGGCAGGTGCGGGCCTTGCGAATTTCCGAGTAGGGTAGGACGATAGGACAGAGTGCATGTTAGATATGTACACTACCTAACTTTCTTACTGTAACCTACCAACTTGGCACTTAAGTTCCTCTGAGTTTGTCTCGGAACATGCATGCACGTATGCAAGTCCCTCACTTGTAGTTTAGCTTGCATCCGCACTGTCGCCGTTTTGTGTTTGTGTTGTTACCTGCTTGATTCCTCGTGTAAGCTGGCAACTCCATGATCACAGCTAAACAAGGTAATAATATTGGCTTGCATCCATCCATGATGTTGCCAGCGACAAAATTAGGGGAGGCAACTGTTACGTGCATGGCTTCTCTCCGGCAGGCACTCATGCCATGTGTGGCCCATCAAACGATGGTGATTCTCTATTTAGCCTCACAATTAACCTATTTGGGTGTTTCTTTGTCCCTCGAATGGTTTGAGGGACAAAGGAGCTGGTAGGTAAACCATAATATCCATTCAACTGGATCAAGCTATGGATCCCATGTTGCCAGTGAGGTATAGTTGCGTTAGGTTCTGTCAGGCTAGTCCTAATTTTATATTGGGCATCTAACAATCACAGTTTTGGGTACTCCCTCCGTTTCTTTTTAGTCCGCATAAGGTTTGGTCAAAGTTAAGCTTTGTTGAGTTTGACTAACTTTATATTAAAAAATGTAAACATTCATAATATGAAATCAATATTATGAGATGCATCATGAAATGTATTTTCATACTATATAGTTATAATACTGTAGATGTTCATATATTTTATATAAATTTGGTCAAACTTTGTGTAGTTTGACTTTGACCAAATCTTATATGCGGAGTAAAAGGAAACGGAGGGAGTACTAGCTAACTAGCTTGACGACAAGGATGCATCCAATCAATCATAGTATAGATCCAGTCGTTTGGGTGCCACTCTTATTTATGTGCCTCCAATCGAGCGACAAAGAAATAAGCAGGTAAAACCAATCAAGCATCCATCCAGTTAAACACAATATTCAACTGTTGATCAAAATTGTCTAGCGAGCCAACTGGATCGAGATCTTGTCTTTCAGTTCCAGTTCCAGCCGAGGAGCGGGGGATGACAGTTTTGCCCATGGGTATGGGTACCCGCGGGTACCCTACCCGAATACAACGGGCATGGGCAAGACATGAAGAGGTTTTGTACCCATGGGTAATTGGTATCCATACCCGCAAAATATATGGGTAGGGCATGGGTATGAAATTGCGCCCATGGGTAACCCAATAGATACCCACAAAAAATCAATAAATGAAAATAAGTCCTATGAGATGTGGTGTCAACATCCATCTCTCATGGCCCATCTCTAAATATTGTATTCCCTAAACCGACCATAGCTCATATGCTCACACGCGCTTTCTCGCCACTCCCCCTACATCATATATGTCTCATCGAAAAGATGAAATCTCGAATTCTCGTCATCGAAAACTCCTGTACATCTCTTGATCCAGCAATCCCCAATTCCCATAGCCGTCTCCCACTACGTCGAGATTCCACCAACCGTTGCTCATACTCGCTTGATTCCTCCCAGAGTCCACCCACCGGAGGAGGCCGCGTCGGTGCTATACTACTCGCTTATCATCACTTGAATTTTAGACTCATTTCTCTAATTTTTTATAAATTTAAATATCATAGATTGTACCCATTGGATACCCATTGGGTATAGGATACCTGATGGGTATGGGCATGGGTATTGATTTATATCCATGGGTATTGTAGTGGGTGGGTATAGAAGGTTTCTATGGGTATGGGTTTGGGCAGAAGGAGGTTGTACCCGCCCATACCCTACCCATTGCCATCCCTAGAGGAGCCTTTGTTAGGATTAAACCACGTCTAGGTGTGGTGACCAGTTGTGTGTGTGTGTGTCTGGTGCATGCTGCAGGCTAGGAAATTAGTTAGTTTGCATGGATAAGCTAGCTAGAGGTGTGGCTGCGTGCTGAGTCATGCATGCATGGGCTGTTGAGAGCAGCCGAGTTCTTCGCGTCAGATCGTTGTGAGGGGTGGCCGGGCCGAGCGGATCACACCGCTGCCAGAGTGTGTGTGCGCGCCGGGGCATAAAAGACCCCTTGTATTGCTAATTGCAGTGTGGTACGTGCCACCGAGCGCCGGTGTAATCCGTGTGTAGCCATGTAGCCACTGTAAGGAAGAAAATAATTGGGGCGTTCGTGCGCCCGTGGCGGCGTTCGTGCGCCGGCCGGAAAATCTTGTGTCCACTATTCTTCTTCTCCTACCTCTGTCCGTGAGTGAGCTGAGAGAGAGAGAGAGAGAGAGAGAGTAGCTGAGGGCGTGGCAACAACAATTGGTATCATGAGCTTGGTGTCTTGGGCGTGCTTGCCGTGTCGGAGGCGTGGCAGCGATGATGGCGCTCGCCGGCGGCTGCGCGATGGAGCTCCGGGCCGTGTGCCGGCCCATGGAGGCGGGCGGTGACGTCGTACGTGCAGCGACCGCGGAGGCCGCCGAGGCGCTGCGTGGTGGCGCGGCGGTGCAGCATGGCGTGGTGGCGTGGACGCACTGCATGGCGGCATGGAGGCCGCGGCGGCGAGCCGGGCGCGACCGGTGCGTGTTATGGGTGCGCACTGGACGTGTCGGGCGCGTCGGGACTGCGGGCGCGCGTACGAGCGAGCGGTTGACGTTGGGAGGAGGCGTATGTCGCCGTTGTGCTCGAGTCCGTGCTCGAGTTCGGCTCCATCCTTCCGGCGTTTGTCGCTGGTGGCTGCCATGGCGGACGCGGAGGTGGCGCGCGGTGAGCGTCTGGTGCGGTCGGGCTCGTCGTGCGCGTCGGGTGCGCGCGGGACGTGCGGGACGCACTGGTGCGGTCGGGCTCGTCGGACGCGTCAAGTGCGCGCGGAACGTGCGGGACGCAGAGGGACGCCAAGCATGTGTCGCCGGCGGAGAAGGAGCTCGGTGTATGTCGCCGAGTCGTGACGGAGCACGGTGCGACCGGCGTCGGTGCGCCAGGTCGGCCTCGGGTCCGCGGGCAGGGTCACGGCCGTGGTGACGACAACGACAAGAGCTGCGATAACTCTGGCGATGGCAAGCCAAGTCGTGGTTTAGGGGGAGTGTTAGGATTAAACCACGTCTAGGTGTGGTGACCAGTCGTGTGTGTGTGTGTCTGGTGCATGCTGCAGGCTAGGAAATTAGTTAGTTTGCATGGATAAGCTAGCTAGAGGTGTGGCTGCGTGCTGAGTCATGCATGCATGGGCTGTTGAGAGCAGCCGAGTCCTTCGCGTGAGATCGTTGTGAGGGGTGGCCGGGCCGAGCGGATCACACCGCTGCCAGAGTGTGTGTGCGCGCCGGGGCATAAAAGACCCCTTGTATTGCTAATTGCAGTGTGGTACGTGCCACCGAGCGCCGGTGTAATCCGTGTGTAGCCATGTAGCCACTGTAAGGAAGAAAATGATTGGGGCGTTCGTGCGCCCGTGACGGCGTTCGTGCGCCGGCCGGAAAATCTTGTGTCCACTATTCTTCTTCTCCTACCTCTGTCCGTGAGTGAGCTGAGAGAGAGAGAGTAGCTGAGGGCGTGTCAACAACAGCCTTGGTGATCAAATACATACCTTGCATGCTGATGACCTGTTGTTTGTAGATTTCAGTGTCTCATTAGGTGGTTGAAGCAAATATACAAACATGCAACTCTGGTGTCTCACATCGGTTGGAGCAAAGCAGACGGAGCATTAAAAACTTGCTCACATCGTTTGTCCAACAAAAATACGTAGCTCACATCGAATGATTAGGCGACGTGGAGAAAATAAGTGCTTACAAGCGAGCGAATGAAAATGATATGAAACCTGTATCATAAAAACATAGGCACCCATGTGCATCAGCTTTGCTTGCAGCTGTCGTTTTCCGCTTGTTTGTTTCTACTGGATTCCTCGTGCAGCTGCCAACTCCAGATCCCAGCTACTAAGCAAGTTTATTTTTGGATGCATCCATTATGTTTGCCGGTGACAAAATTAAGGAAGATGCATCTCTTGCAGGTATGCAGGCACCCATGTATAGGGTAAACCAAACATAACTCTCAGACAGAAGTTGCTAGTTGGCTAGGTATCTTTAGGCTAGTCCTAGTTTTACATTAGCCATAACGACCACAAGGACACATCCAATCATCGTGTAGATCGAGTCATTTCGGTGGCACTCTCTGTTATATTTGTGTCGAATATATTATATATGTACGCAAGGAGTTACGTGGACTTGGAGTTGTAGTTGGTGTGGTTAGGTACGAGCCGTGTAGGAGTCAGGCACGTTATATCCTAGGCCTCTTATATACGGAGGGGCACCACGCGTTGTAACCCACGACGACATGATAGCAACAGGTACGCGGGGGAGCTGACGGCTTGTGCCGGTATTGCGGTATCTTGGGAGGAGCGCCCGTAGTCATATGCCCCGGGGATGTAGCCATATCGGTGAACCTCGTTAACAAATATCGTGCCTCGGTGTGTCATCTATGATCTTGCATTAGCGTTTTATTCTAACAAGTGGTATCATGAGCAAGGTTGCGAGAAGGCTATGCGGAAGATCATCCGGAGGTACGAGGATCATGCTCGACGGGTGCCAGAGAACGTCCGATTGGTGCAAGGTGGAGCATGGCAGCAATCGCGGAAGCGGCGGTGGTGTCGGACACTTTAGGCAGGAGGCTTGAAACGTTCGATGGGCTGCGGTCAGTAAGGATCGGCCAAGATTGGCAATGATGCATGGGAGGATATGCAAGTGCAGGCGGCCGCTACCATACGGCTTTGTCTTGCGGATCAGGTCATGTATCATGTCATCGACGAAGATTCTCCTAAGGGAATTTGGGACATTGGCAAATTGTTATATGTCCAAGTCAGCGACCTATAAGCTATATTTGAAGCAAAAGATCTATGGGCTGAAGATGAAGGCGGGGTCGGATCTATTGGAGCATGTAAATGCCTTTAATCAATTTGTCACAGATCTAGCGCATCTGGATGTGAAGATTGAGGACAAGGATAAGGCACAACTTCTTCTTGTTTCGTTGCCACCATCCTGTGAGCATTTGTGTTGGGGAACGTAGTAATTTTAAAAAAATTCCTACGCACACACAAGATCATGGTGATGCATAGCAACAAGAGGGGAGAGTGTTGTCTACGTACCCTCGTAGACTGAAGCGGAAGCGTTGACGCAACGTAGAGGAAGTAGTCGTACGTCTTCCCGGTCCAACCGATCGAAGCACCGTTACTCCGGCACCTCCGAGTTCTTGACACACGTAAAGCTCGATGACGCACCCCAGGCTCCGATCCAGCAAAGCTTCGGGGAGGAGTTCCGTTAGCACGACGGCGTGGTGACGATCTTGATGTTCAACTGTCGCAGGGCTTCGCCTAAGCACCGCTACAATATGACCGAGGTGTAATATCATGGAGGGGGGCACCGCACACGGCAAAGGAACGATCACGAAGATCAACTTGTGTGTCCTAGGGTGGCCCCCCGCCCCCGTATATAAAGGAGCAAGGGGGGAGGCCGGCCGGCCCCTTGGGGCGCGCCAAGGAGGAGGAATCCTCCTCCTAGTAGGAGTAGGATTCCTCCTTTCCTA